>NW_023493680.1:272500-277500 GCF_013265735.2 Oncorhynchus mykiss
GCTGAGTTCTAAAGTCTTGGTACAATCAATATGTATTCCTGAGGTGTCTTACTGTCCCTTACAGAACATTTAAAATATGTCTTCCTGAGGTGTCTTTTTGTCTCTTATAGAACATTTAAAATATGTCTTATTGTCCCTTATAGAACATTTAAAATATGTCTTCCTGAGGTGTCTTATTGTCCCTTACAGAACATTTAAATATGTCTTATTGTCCCTTATAGAACATTAAAAATATGTCTTATTGTCCCTTATAGACCATTTAAAATATGTCTTTCTGAGGTGTCTTATTGTCCCTTACAGAACATTTAAATATGTCTTATTGTCCCTTATAGAACATTAAAAATATGTCTTATTGTCCCTTATAGACCATTTAAATATGTCTTCCTGAGGTGTCTTATTGTCCCTTACAGAACATTTAAAATATGTCTTATTGTCCCTTACAGAACATTTAAAATATGTCTTCCTGAGGTGTCTTATTGTCCCTTACAGAACATTTAAAATATGTCTTTCTGAGGTGTCTTATTGTCCCTTATAGAACATTTGAAATATGTCTTCCTGAGGTGTCTTATTGCCCCTTATAGAACATTAAAAATATGTCTTATTGTCCCTTATAGACCATTTAAAATATGTCTTTCTGAGGTGTCTTATTGTCCCTTACAGAACATTTAAATATGTCTTATTGTCCCTTATAGAACATTAAAAATATGTCTTATTGTCCCTTATAGACCATTTAAATATGTCTTCCTGAGGTGTCTTATTGTCCCTTACAGAACATTTAAAATATGTCTTATTGTCCCTTACAGAACATTTAAAATATGTCTTCCTGAGGTGTCTTATTGTCCCTTACAGAACATTTAAAATATGTCTTTCTGAGGTGTCTTATTGTCCCTTATAGAACATTTAAAATATGTCTTCCTGAGGTGTCTTATTGCCCCTTATATAACATTTAAAATATGTCTTCCTGAGGTGTCTTATTGTCCCTTATATAACATTTAAAATATGTCTTCCTGAGGTGTCTTATTGTCCCTTATATAACATTTAAATATGTCTTCCTGAGGTGTGTTATTGTCCCTTATATAACATTTAAAATATGTCTTCCTGAGGTGTCTTACTGTCCCTTATAGAACATTTAAATATGTCTTCCTGAGGTGTCTTATTGTCCCTTATAGAACATTTAAAATATGTCTTCCTGAGGTGTCTTATTGTCCCTTACAGAACATTTAAATATGTCTTCCTGAGGTGTCGTATTGTCCCTTACAGAACATTTAAAATATGTCTTATTGTCCCTTATATAACATTTTAAATATGTCTTCCTGAGGTGTCTTATTGTCCCTTACAGAACATTTAAATATGTCTTCCTGAGGTGTCTTATTGTCCCTTACAGAACATTTAAAATATGTCTTATTGTCCCTTATATAACATTTTAAATATGTCTTCCTGAGGTGTCTTATTGTCCCTTATATAACATTTAAATATGTCTTTCTGAGGTGTCTTATTGTCCCTTATAGAACATTTAAAATATGTCTTTCTGAGGTGTCTTATTGTCCCTTATATAACATTTAAAATAGTCTTTCTGAGGTGTCTTATTGTCCCTTATATAACATTTAAATATGTCTTATTGTCCCTTATAGAACATTTAAATATGTCTTCTTGAGGTGTCTTATTGTCCCTTATAGAACATTTAAAATATGTCTTCCTGAGGTGTCTTATTGTCCCTTATATAACATTTAAATATGTCTCATTGTCCCTTATTTAACATTTAAATAGGTCTTCCTGAGGTGTCTTATTGTCCCTTATATAACATTTAAATATGTCTTATTGTCCCTTATAGAACATTTAAAATATGTCTTCCTGAGGTGTCTTATTGTCCCTTATATAACATTTAAATATGTCTTATTGTCCCTTATAGAACATTTTAAATATGTCTTCCTGAGGTGTCTTATTGTCCCTTACAGAACATTTAAAATATGTCTTCCTGAGGTGTCTTATTGTCCCTTATATAACATTTAAATATGTCTCATTGTCCCTTATTTAACATTTAAATAGGTCTTCCTGATGTGTCTTATTGTCCCTTATATAACATTTAAATATGTCTTATTGTCCCTTATATAACATTTAAATAGGTCTTCCTGATGTGTCTTATTGTCCCTTATATAACATTTAAATATGTTGACCCTGGTGGTTATTTGGTTCTCTGACTTCTCTACAGACAGTCATTGTGACGTTATCCCCCGGCCACATATTGACTGTTGGGTGCAGATAAGGGGGGTGAGAGAATGGAAGAGAGGCGAGAGAGAAGGGAGGAAGAATTATGGATGTGTTGTGTGAGCTGCAGACTAGCTTCCGTTAGAGCCCTGCAGGCTAGCCAGGTATCTCCAGGTAGAGAGAGTCCTCATCACCATTAGAGCCCTGCAGGTTAGCTAGGTAGAGAGAGACATCATCACCATTAGAGCCCTGCAGGCTAGCCAAGTAGCACCAGGTAGAGAGAGTCCTCATCACCATTAGAGCCCTGCAGGTTAGCTAGGTAGAGAGAGACATCATCACCATTAGAGCCCTGCTGGTTAGCTAGGTAGAGAGAGACATCATCACCATTAGAGCCCTGCAGGCTAGCCAAGTAGCACCAGGTAGAGAGAGAGACATCATCACCGTTAGAGCCCTGCAGGCTAGCCAAGTAGCACCAGGTAGAGAGAGAGACATCATCACCGTTAGAGCCCTGCAGGTTAGCCAGGTAGAGAGAGACATCATCACCGTTAGAGCCCTGCAGGTTAGCCAGGTAGAGAGAGAGACATCATCACCATTAGAGCCCTGCAGGCTAGCCAGGTAGCACCAGGTAGAGAGAGAGAGACATCATCACCGTTAGAGCCCTGCAAGTTAGCCAGGTAGAGAGAGACATCATCACCGTTAGAGCCTTGCAGGCTAGCCAGGTAGAGAGAGACATCATCACCGTTAGAGCCATGCAGGCTAGCCAGGTAGAGAGAGACATCATCACCGTTAGAGCCCTGCAGGCTAGCCAGGTAGCGCCGGGTAGAGAGAGACATCATCACCGTTAGAGCCCTGCAGGCTAGCCAGGTAGCGCCGGGTAGAGAGAGACATCATCACCGCTAGAGCCCTGCAGGCTAGCCAGGTAGAGAGAGAGACATCATCACCGTTAGAGCCCTGCAGGCTAGCCAGGTAGCGCCGGGTAGAGAGAGACATCATCACCGTTAGAGCCCTGCAGGTTAGCCAGGTAGAGAGAGACATCATCACCGTTAGAGCCTTGCAGGCTAGCCAGGTAGAGAGAGACATCATCACCGTTAGAGCCCTGCAGGCTAGCCAGGTAGAGAGAGAGAGACATCATCACCGTTAGAGCCCTGCAGGCTAGCCAGGTAGCGCCGGGTAGAGAGAGACATCATCACCGTTAGAGCCCTGCAGGCTAGCCAGGTAGAGAGAGAGACATCATCACCGTTAGAGCCCTGCAGGCTAGCCAGGTAGAGAGAGAGACATCATCACCGTTAGAGCCCTGCAGGCTAGCCAGGTAGCGCCGGGTAGAGAGAGATATCATCACCGCTAGAGCCCTGCAGGCTAGCCAGGTAGAGAGAGAGACATCATCACCGTTAGAGCCCTGCAGGCTAGCCAGGTAGCGCCGGGTAGAGAGAGACATCATCACCGTTAGAGCCCTGCAGGTTAGCCAGGTAGAGAGAGAGACATCATCACCGTTAGAGCCCTGCAGGCTAGCCAGGTAGATAGAGAGTCATCATCACCGTTAGAGCCCTGCAGGCTAGCCAGGTAGAGAGAGAGTCATCATCACCGTTAGAGCCCTGCAGGCTAGCCAGGTAGAGACAGACATCATCACCGTTAGAGCACTGCAGGCTAGCCAGGTAGAGAGAGAGTCATCATCATCACCGTTAGAGCCCTGCAGGCTATCCAGGTAGCGCCAGGTAGAGAGAGAGACATCATCAGCGTTAGAGCCCTGCAGGCTAGCCAGGTAGCGCTGGGTAGAGAGAGAGACATCATCAGCGTTAGAGCCCTGCAGGCTAGCCAGGTAGCACCAGGCAGCGCCATGTAGAGAGAGACATCATCACGGTTTCATTCACTTCTCTCTTTAGTTGTATTTTTCTCCAATTCTATATGTTACCAGCTTGTCTCAATCTTTCATTATGGTGTGAACAAACAGGCACATGGAGGTGCTCTCTCTGTCTTTCTACATATCTCTCTCTTCCTCTCTCCCTCCTTCTCTCCCTCCCTCTCTTCCTCTCTTCCTCTCTCCCTCCCTCTCTTCCTCTCTCTCTCCCTCCCTCTCTTCCTCTCTCTCTCCCTCCCTCTCTTCCTCTCTCCCTCCGTCTCTTCCTCCCTCTCTTCATCTCTCCCTCCCTCTCTCCCTCCCTCCCCCTCTCTACCTCTCTCCCTCCCTCTCTCCCGCTCTCCCTCACTCTCTTCCTCTCTCCCTCCTTCTCTCCCTCCCTCTCTTCCTCTCTTCCTCTCTCTCTCCCTCCCTCCCTCTCTCCCTCCCTCCCCCTCTCTACCTCTCTCCCTCCCTCTCTCCCGCTCTCCCTCACTCTCTTCCTCTCTCCCTCCCTCTCTCCCGCCCTCCCTCCCTCTCTCCCTCCCTCTCTTCCTCTCTCCCTTTCTCTCAGCCTCTCAGGGTTAAGTGCAGCAGACTATAGTTGAATGAATCATTGACTGTAGCATTGCGTTCTGTATTAAATGTGTGTGTGTGTGAGTGTGTGTGTTGTATTTAATGGGCAGAGATCCATTCCACTGAAGGTGTGTGGGTAGAGCCTTGACTACTGGAAGAGACAAAAAAAGTGTTACAGGCTGTGCAGGATTTTGTTCCCGCCCACCACTAACACACCTGATTGTTATCTAATTCCATAATCATCAAGACCAGTTAAATCATCTGTGTTAGCGCTGGGTTGGAACTAAACAGTGCACTCTGTTATCTGTCATTAGGATATTCTTGGCTCTATGGTCCTGGTCACCAGTAGTGGTATAGACCAGTGTTTCTATGGTCCTGGTCACCA
>NW_023493680.1:280000-327500 GCF_013265735.2 Oncorhynchus mykiss
ATGAACACCACAGGCCTTTTGGGGTTTGTATTTTGTCTTGTAGTTCATTGAATGTAATTGGAGGATCCAGTGTGTTCTGGAATCCAGTGTGTTCTGTAATCCAGTGTGTTCTGGAATCCAGTGTGTTCTGGTCGTCTTTAATAGTTGATTCTAAGAATGTGTTCTATTCTAATTGATGATGTCTATGGTTTTACTGTTTGTTCTCTGTTATAGAGCCAATCAGATTGGAGAAGTGGTTTCTCCATACATCTCCGTTTTGGATAGACAGCTATTCGTGTTGTTGTTTGTTTAGTGTTTTCCAATTTTCCCAGAAGTGGTTAGATTCTAGGAATTCTTCAATTACATTGAGCTGATTTCTGACGTGCTGTTCCTTCTTTTTCCGTAGTGTATTTCTGTATTGTTTTAGTGATTCACCATAGTGAAGGCGTAGACTCAGGGTTTCTGGTTCTCTGTGTTTTTGGTTGGACAGGATTCTCAATTTCTTTCTTAGATTTTTGCATTCTTCATCAAACCATTTGTCATTGTTGTTCATTTTCTTCGGTTGTTTGCTTGACATTGTTAGATTTGATGTGGAAGCTGAGAGGTCAAATATCCTGTTGAGGTTTTCTACTGCCAAGTTTACACCTTCACTATTACAGTGGAACATTTTGTCCAGGAAGAAGTCTAGAAGGGATTGAATTTGTGGTTACCTAGTTGTAAGTTGTCTAAAATCATGAATTTGTTGTTGCCTAATTGTTTTTTGGTAGGTTTCCAAACTGCATTCCTTCCATCTATAGCATTAGCCCCTAGGGGGGCATATGTGGGAGGGAATGCTGTCACCTCCAGGTAGCTGTTTGTCCGCCTGATTGAGTTAGGTCTGCTCTATACCAAATTAGCATTCCCCCTGAGTCCCTTCCCCTTTTCACACCTGGTAGTTTGGTGGATGGGACTATCAGCTCTCTGTAGCCTAGAGGGCAACCAGTTAGATGCCAGAGGCAGATGACCTCTGACCTTGTACATTCCAGGATGAGATAGTTCAAGCTTTGTGTTCCATATTGTCTAGTGTTGTTTTTGTGTTGTTTAGGGCTGGACCATCACAGTAGGAGCAGAGCATGTTGAGCATCTGATACCTACCTTGGGGGGAGGGGTGTATTAGTGGGGCTTGGACTGTCATGGTGAGGTCATTGCTGCAGGGGTGGGAGGCATGTGGGGGAGGGGGCAGAAGACCCCTTTCGGGGGGGAGGGGGGGTATTGCAGGTCTGTAAAGGTGTCTCACTGGTCTTTGCTCTCCTGTTACTACTGTGTGCTGGGACCACAGTTGAGGGTGACCATCCTATGACCATCCCACGTCCTTCAGGATCCTGGCAAAAAGTTGGGATGGTGTAGGTGGGCCTGGTCGTAAAGGCTGGTCAAGTGGTAGGTAGACGTTAGGTTTTTTGAGGTACAGTCTCACTAAATGCTTGCGTTTACCCGCTGTATGGTGGCAGGGTGAACGTCTTTTCGATCTAGCCGGGTGGAGATCATCACTTGGTGCGTTGGGGAAAGTAGAAGAAGAAGCTTTTTTCAATCACTCCCTTTCCTGCTTGGGCCCCTCGGGTCGTTTGTCCTCGTGTGAAATATGATGTGCCTTGGGGGGGGACACTAGTCTGTCCTCTGACAACAGCTCCAGGGCCTAGTGTTTATGGCACCAGAGTTTAGCCACTTTGTGTCTTGAATATATTTGCCGTTTGAGTCAATGAGGAGCACAATCTCTGGGTTTGTGTGTCCTCAGCGGATGTGTGGGGGTTGTCAGGAGAGCTATCAATCAATTAATCAATCAATCAATCAATCAAATGTATTTATAAAGCCCTTCTTACATCAGCTGATATCTCAAAGTGCTGTACAGAAACCCAGCCTAAAACCACAAACAGCAAGCAATGCAGGTGTAGAAGCACAGTGGCTAGGAAAAACTCCCTAGAAAGGCCAGAACTTAGGAAGAAACCTAGAGAGGAACCAGGCTATGAGGGGAGGCTAGGAAGAAACCTAGAGAGGAACCAGGCTATGAAGGGTGGCTAGGAAGAAACCTAGAGAGGAACCAGGCTATGAGGGGAGGTTAGGAAGACACCTAGAGAGGAACCTGGCTATGAGGGGCGGCTAGGAAGAAACCTAGAGAGGAACCAGGCTATGAGGGGAGGCTAGGAAGAAACCTAGAGAGGAACCAGGCTATGAAGGGTGGCTAGGAAGAAACCTAGAGAGGAACCAGGCTATGAGGGGCGGCCAGTCCTCTTCTGGCTGTGCCGGGTGGAGATTATAACAGAACATGGCCAAGATGCCTCTGGGAGGCGAGGAAGCTGGGAAACTCTGTTGCCGTTGTTCGTTGGCTCAAGAGTTTTCTCACATCTCACTTCCAACGTGTAGTTGCAGCCAGGTCTGTTCTGTCCTAGAAGCTTAGTATCCTTATTTATTCATCTTTATATAACAAAATGACCTTAGAGATTATTGTATTCTTCACTTGTTTGGTCTTCAGAAGGTTGAGACTGAACATGAATCATTCAGTGTGGTGTTGGATGGTATTTCAAGGTTCCACTGGGTATCTTCTGCACCTTTTGGTTTTTGTTAGTTTTTTCTTCTTGATAGTCCTTGGTAGTAAATCTGTCCAAAATCAAGGTTTTAGGTTTGGAATTTTGATTTGGTTTGATGGTGTTGATGTAGATGGTAGTATGATGTGGTGTTGATGTAGATGGTAGTATGATGTGGTGTTGATGTAGATGGTAGTATGATGTGGTGTTGATGTAGATGGTAGTATGATGTGGTGTTGATGTAGATGGTAGTATGATGTGGTGTGATGTAGATGGTAGTATGATGTGGTGTGATGTAGATGGTAGTATGATGTGGTGTTGATGTAGATGGTAGTATGATGTGGTGTTGATGTAGATGGTAGTATGATGTGGTGTGATGTAGATGGTGGTATGATGTGGTGTTGATGTAGATGGTAGTATGATGTGGTGTTGATGTAGATGGTAGTATGATGTGGTGTTGATGTAGATGGTGGTATGATGTGGTGTTGATGTAGATGGTAGTATGATGTGATGTTGATGTAGATGGTAGTATGATGTGGTGTTGATGTAGATGGTAGTATGATGTGGTGTTGATGTAGATGGTGGTATGATGTGGTGTTGATGTAGATGGTAGTATGATGTGATGTTGATGTAGATGGTAGTATGATGTGGTGTTGATGTAGATGGTAGTATGATGTGGTGTTGATGTAGATGGTAGTATGATGTGGTGTTGATGTAGATGGTAGTATGATGTGGTGTGATGTAGATGGTAGTATGATGTGGTGTTGATGTAGATGGTAGTATGATGTGGTGTGATGTAGATGGTAGTATGATGTGGTGCAATGTAGATGGCAGTATGATGTGGTGTTGATGTAGATGGTAGTATGATGTGGTGATGATGTAGATGGTAGTATGATGTGGTTTGATGTAGATGGTAGTATGATGTGGTGTTGATGTAGATGGTAGTATGATGTGGTGTGATGTAGATGGCAGTATGATGTGGTGTTGATGTAGATGGTAGTATGATGTGGTGTTGATGTAGATGGTAGTATGATGTGGTGTTGATGTAGATGGTAGTATGATGTGGTGTTGATGTAGATGGTAGTATGATGTGATGTTGATGTAGATGGTAGTATGATGTGGTGTTGATGTAGATGGTAGTATGATGTGGTGTGATGTAGATGGTAGTATGATGTGGTGTTGATGTAGATGGTAGTATGATGTGGTTTGATGTAGATGGTAGTATGATGTGGTGTTGATGTAGATGGTAGTATGATGTGGTGTTGATGTAGATGGTAGTATGATGTGGTGTTGATGTAGATGGTAGTATGATGTGTTGTTGATGTAGATGGTAGTATGATGTGGTGTGATGTAGATGGTAGTATGATGTGGTGTTGATGTAGATGGTAGTATGATGTGGTGTGATGTAGATGGTAGTATGATGTGGTGTTGATGTAGATGGTAGTATGATGTGGTTTGATGGTGTTGATGTAGATGGTAGTATGATGTGGTGTGATGTAGATGGTAGTATGATGTGGTGTTGATGTAGATGGTAGTATGATGTGGTGTTGATGTAGATGGTAGTATGATGTGGTGTTGATGTAGATGGTAGTATGATGTGGTGTTGATGTAGATGGTAGTATGATGTGGTGTAATGTAGATGGTAGTATGATGTGGTTTGATGTAGATGGTAGTATGATGTGGTGTTGATGTAGATGGTAGTATGATGTGGTGTTGATGTAGATGGTAGTATGATGTGGTGTGATGTAGATGGTAGTATGATGTGGTTTGATGTAGATGGTAGTATGATGTGGTTTGATGTAGATGGTAGTATGATCAATCAATCAATCAAATTTATTTTATATAGCCCTTCGTACATCAGCTGATATCTCAAAGTGCTGTACAGAAACCCAGCCTAAAACCCCAAACAGCAAGCAATGCAGGTGAAGAAGCACGGTGGCTAGGAAAAACTCCCTAGAAAGGCCAAAACCTAGGAAGAAACCTAGAGAGGAACCAGGCTATGTGGGGTGGCCAGTCCTCTTCTGGCTGTGCCGGGTGGAGATTATAACAAAACATGGTCAAGATGTTCAAATGTTCATAAATGACCAGCATGGTCGAATAATAATAAGGCAGAATAGTTGAAACTGGAGCAGCAGCACAGTCAGGTGGACTGGGGACAGCAAGGAGTCATCATGTCAGGTATTCCTGGGGCATGGTCCTAGGGCTCAGGTCCTCCGAGAGAGGGAAAGAAAGAGAGAATTAGAGAGAGCATATGTGGGATGGCCAGTCCTCTTCTGGCTGTGCCGGGTGGAGATTATAACAGAACATGGCCAAGATGTTCAAATGTTCATAAATGATCAGCATGGTCGAATAATAATAAGGCAGAACAGTTGAAACTGGAGCAGCAGCACAGCCAGGTGGACTGGGGACAGCAAGGAGTCATCATGTCAGGTAGTCCTGGGGCATGGTCCTAGGGCTCAGGTCCTCCGAGAGAGAGAAAGAGAGAAGGAGAGAATTAGAGAACGCACACTTAGATTCACACAGGACACCGAATAGGACAGGAGAAGTACTCCAGATATAACAAACTGACCCTAGCCCCCCGACACATAAACTACTGCAGCATAAATACTGGAGGCTGAGACAGGAGGGGTCAGGAGACACTGTGGCCCACTCCGAGGACACCCCCGGACAGGGCCAAACAGGAAGGATATAACCCCACCCACTTTGCCAAAGCACAGCCCCCACACCACTAGAGGGATATCTTCAACCACCAACTTACCATCCTGAGACAAGGCTGAGTATAGCCCACAAAGACCTCCGCCACGGCACAACTTAAGGGGGGGGGGGGGGCGCCAACCCAGACAGGATGACCACATCAGTGACTCAACCCACTCAGGTGACGCACCTCCTCCAGGGACGGCATGAGATGATGTGGTGTTGATGTAGATGGTAGTATGATGTGGTTTGATGTAGATGGTAGTATGATGTGGTGTTGATGTAGATGGTAGTATGATGTGGTGTTGATGTAGATGGTAGTATGATGTGGTGTGATGTAGATGGTAGTATGATGTGGTGTTGATGTAGATGGTAGTATGATGTGGTGTGATGTAGATGGTAGTATGATGTGGTGTTGATGTAGATGGTAGTATGATGTGGTGTTGATGTAGATGGTAGTATGATGTGGTGTGATGTAGATGGTAGTATGATGTGGTTTGATGGTGTTGATGTAGATGGTAGTATGATGTGGTGTTGATGTAGATGGTAGTATGATGTGGTGTTGATGTAGATGGTAGTATGATGTGGTGTGATGTAGATGGTAGTATGATGTGGTGTTGATGTAGATGGTAGTATGATGTGGTGTGATGTAGATGGTAGTATGATGTGGTTCGATGTAGATGGTAGTATGATGTGGTGTGATGTAGATGGTAGTATGATGTGGTGGTGATGTAGATGGTAGTATGATGTGGTTTGATGATGTTGATGTAGATGGTAGTATGATGTGGTTTGATGGTTTGATGGTGTTGATGTAGATGGTAGTATGATGTGGTGTTGATGTAGATGGTAGTATGATGTGGTGTTGATGTAGATGGTAGTATGATGTGGTGTTGATGTAGATGGTAGTATGATGTGGTGTGATGTAGATGGTAGTATGATGTGGTGTGATGTAGATGGTAGTATGATGTGGTTTGATGTAGATGGTAGTATGATGTGGTGTTGATGTAGATGGTAGTATGATGTGGTGTTGATGTAGATGGTAGTATGATGTGGTGTTGATGTAGATGGTAGTATGATGTGGTGTTGATGTAGATGGTAGTATGATGTGGTGTGATGTAGATGGTAGTATGATGTGGTGTGATGTAGATGGTAGTATGATGTGGTGGTGATGTAGATGGTAGTATGATGTGGTTTGATGGTGTTGATGTAGATGGTAGTATGATGTGGTGTGATGTAGATGGTAGTATGATGTGGTTTGATGGTGTTGATGTAGATGGTATCATGATGTGGTGTTGATGTAGATGGTAGTATGATGTGGTGTTGATGTAGATGGTAGTATGATGTGGTGTGATGTAGATGGTAGTATGATGTGGTGTTGATGTAGATGGTAGTATGATGTGGTTTGATGTAGATGGTAGTATGATGTGGTGTTGATGTAGATGGTAGTATGATGTGGTGTTGATGGAGATGGTAGTATGATGTGGTGTTGATGTAGATGGTAGTATGATGTGATGTTGATGTAGATGGTAGTATGATGTGGTGTTGATGTAGATGGTAGTATGATGTGGTTTGATGTAGATGGTAGTATGATGTGGTGTGATGTAGATGGTAGTATGATGTGGTGTGATGTAGATGGTAGTATGATGTGGTTTGATGGTTTGATGTAGATGGTAGTATGATGTGGTGTTGATGTAGATGGTAGTATGATGTGGTGTGATGTAGATGGTAGTATGATGTGGTGTTGATGTAGATGGTAGTATGATGTGGTGTTGATGTAGATGGTAGTATGATGTGGTGTTGATGTAGATGGTAGTATGATGTGGTGTTGATGTAGATGGTAGTATGATGTGGTTTGATGGTGATGATGTAGATGGTAGTATGATGTGGTGTGATGTAGATGGTAGTATGATGTGGTGTGATGTAGATGGTAGTATGATGTGGTGTGATGTAGATGGTAGTATGATGTGGTGTGATGTAGATGGTAGTATGATGTGGTGTTGATGTAGATGGTAGTATGATGTGGTTTGATGGTGATGATGTAGATGGTAGTATGATGTGGTGTGATGTAGATGGTAGTATGATGTGGTGTGATGTAGATGGTAGTATGATGTGGTGTGATGTAGATGGTAGTATGATGTGGTGTGATGTAGATGGTAGTATGATGTGGTGTGATGTAGATGGTAGTATGATGTGGTGATGATGTAGATGGTAGTATGATGTGGTGTGATGTAGATGGTAGTATGATGTGGTGTGATGTAGATGGTAGTATGATGTGGTGTTGATGTAGATGGTAGTATGATGTGGTTTGATGGTGATGATGTAGATGGTAGTATGATGTGGTGTGATGTAGATGGTAGTATGATGTGGTGTGATGTAGATGGTAGTATGATGTGGTGTGATGTAGATGGTAGTATGATGTGGTGTGATGTAGATGGTAGTATGATGTGGTGTTGATGTAGATGGTAGTATGATGTGGTTTGATGGTGATGATGTAGATGGTAGTATGATGTGGTGTTGATGTAGATGGTAGTATGATGTGGTGTTGATGTAGATGGTAGTATGATGTGGTTTGATGTAGATGGTAGTATGATGTGGTTTGATGGTGATGATGTAGATGGTAGTATGATGTGGTGTGATGTAGATGGTAGTATGATGTGGTGTGATGTAGATGGTAGTATGATGTGGTTTGATGTAGATGGTAGTATGATGTGGTGTGATGTAGATGGTAGTATGATGTGGTGTTGATGTAGATGGTAGTATGATGTGGTGTTGATGTAGATGGTAGTATGATGTGGTGTGATGTAGATGGTAGTATGATGTGGTGTTGATGTAGATGGTAGTATGATGTGGTGTTGATGTAGATGGTAGTATGATGTGGTTTGATGTAGATGGTAGTATGATGTGGTGTGATGTAGATGGTAGTATGATGTGGTGTTGATGTAGATGGTAGTATGATGTGGTGTTGATGGAGATGGTAGTATGATGTGGTGTGATGTTGATGGTAGTATGATGTGGTGTTGATGTAGATGGTAGTATGATGTGGTGTTGATGGAGATGGTAGTATGATGTGGTGTTGATGTAGATGGTAGTATGATGTGGTGTTGATGGAGATGGTAGTATGATGTGGTGTGATGTAGATGGTAGTATGATGTGGTGTTGATGTAGATGGTAGTATGATGTGGTGTTGATGGAGATGGTAGTATGATGTGGTGTGATGTAGATGGTAGTATGATGTGGTGTTGATGTAGATGGTAGTATGATGTGGTGTTGATGTAGATGGTAGTATGATGTGGTGTGATGTAGATGGTAGTATGATGTGGTGTTGATGTAGATGGTAGTATGATGTGGTGTTGATGTAGATGGTAGTATGATGTGGTGTTGATGTAGATGGTAGTATGATGTGGTGTGATGGTGTTGATGTAGATGGTAGTATGATGTGGTTTGATGGTGTTGATGTAGATGGTAGTATGATGTGGTGTGATGTAGATGGTAGTATGATGTGGTGTTGATGTAGATGGTAGTATGATGTGGTTTGATGTAGATGGTAGTATGATGTGGTGTAATGTAGATGGTAGTATGATGTGGTGTTGATGTAGATGGTAGTATGATGTGGTGTTGATGTAGATGGTAGTATGATGTGGTGTGATGTAGATAGTAGTATGATGTGGTGTTGATGTAGATGGTAGTATGATGTGGTGTTGATGTAGATGGTAGTATGATGTGGTGTTGATGTAGATGGTAGTATGATGTGTTGTTGATGTAGATGGTAGTATGATGTGGTTTGATGTAGATGGTAGTATGATGTGGTGTTGATGTAGATGGTAGTATGATGTGGTGTTGATGTAGATGGTAGTATGATGTGGTGTTGATGTAGATGGTAGTATGATGTGGTGTTGATGTAGATGGTAGTATGATGTGGTGTTGATGTAGATGGTAGTATGATGTGGTTTGATGTAGATGGTAGTATGATGTGGTTTGATGTAGATGGTAGTATGATGTGGTTTGATGTAGATGGTAGTATGATGTGGTTTGATGGTGTTGATGTAGATGGTAGTATGATGTGGTTTGATGTGTTGTGATGTAGATGGTAGTATGATGTGGTGTTGATGTAGATGGTAGTATGATGTGGTTTGATGTAGATGATAGTATGATGTGGTGTGATGTAGATGGTAGTATGATGTGGTGTGATGTAGATGGTAGTATGATGTGGTGTGATGTAGATGGTAGTATGATGTGGTGTTGATGGTGTTGATGTAGATGGTAGTATGATGTGGTGTTGATGTAGATGGTAGTATGATGTGGTGTGATGTAGATGGTAGTATGATGTGGTGTTGATGTAGATGGTAGTATGATGTGGTGTTGATGTAGATGGTAGTATGATGTGGTGTGATGTAGATGGTAGTATGATGTGGTGTTGATGTAGATGGTAGTATGATGTGGTGTTGATGTAGATGGTAGTATGATGTGGTGTTGATGTAGATGGTAGTATGATGTGGTGTTGATG
Source organism: Oncorhynchus mykiss (assembly GCF_013265735.2). NCBI lineage: Eukaryota > Metazoa > Chordata > Actinopteri > Salmoniformes > Salmonidae > Oncorhynchus > Oncorhynchus mykiss. The sequence continues at coordinate 289,736 of NW_023493680.1, forward strand.
TAGATGGTAGTATGATGTGGTTTGATGTAGATGGTAGTATGATGTGGTTTGATGGTGTTGATGTAGATGGTAGTATGATGTGGTGTTGATGTAGATGGTAGTATGATGTGGTGTTGATGTAGATGGTAGTATGATGTGGTGTTGATGTAGATGGTAGTATGATGTGGTTTGATGTAGATGGTAGTATGATGTGGTGTTGATGTAGATGGTAGTATGATGTGGTGTTGATGTAGATGGTAGTATGATGTGGTTTGATGGTTTGATGTAGATGGTAGTATGATGTGGTGTTGATGTAGATGGTAGTATGATGTGGTGTTGATGTAGATGGTAGTATGATGTGGTGTGATGTAGATGGTAGTATGATGTGGTGTTGATGTAGATGGTAGTATGATGTGGTGTGATGTAGATGGTAGTATGATGTGGTGTGATGTAGATGGTAGTATGATGTGGTGTTGATGTAGATGGTAGTATGATGTGGTGTTGATGTAGATGGTAGTATGATGTGGTGTGATGTAGATGGTAGTATGATGTGGTGTTTATGTAGATGGTAGTATGATGTGGTGTTGATGTAGATGGTAGTATGATGTGGTGTTGATGTAGTCTTTGCTGGAAAAAAAATCTAAGTTTCACTACATTTATCCTATATATTATAATTATATATTTTTCAGAAGATCTCAGGAACCCATGATCCCATGATCCATACCTTTTTCCCTCAGTCTATCTCTCTCTCTCTGAATTCGATTCAACCCCCTCTCTCTCTCTCTCTCTCTCTCTCTCTCTCTGTCTCTCTGTCTCTCTCTCTCTCTCTCTGTCTCTCTCTGTCTCTCTCTCTCTCTCTCTCTGTCTCTCTCTCTCTCTCTCTCTCTCTCTCTCTCTCTCTCTCTCTCATTCCCTCTCTCACTTTCCTCTTTATTTTATCTCTCTATCTATCTCTCTCTCTTGCTTTCTCACTCACCCACTCACAATGTGTACTCTGGCCTTCAAGGAGAGAAGAGATGAGAAGAGAGGGATATTGGACATTAGAAAAGAGGAGGGTGGGTGAGTGAGAGAAGGAGAGAGAGAGAGATAGATAGAGAGATAAAATAAAGAGGAAAGTGAACTTGGACTTGTTAAAGAACAGAGGATAGGATAGATGATTGAGTGAGGGAGGGAGGGAGGGAGGGAGGGAGGGAGGGAGGGAGGGAGGGAGGGAGGGAGGGAGGGAGGGAGGGAGGGAGGGAGGGAGGGAGGGAGATACTGGGGGTTTCAGTGAGCAATAGAGAGATTGAGAAAGAATAAAATGAGTTACAGAAAAATGGAAGCGAGAGAGAGAGAGTTGATGTTGTTTTGTCAGTTACCCCTGTGGGGTTTGGCTGCTTGTTAAAAAGTCCTGACAGAGTAACCGACTCAACAACACACACACACACACACGTCATTGACTGTGCTCAGAGCCCTGCAGACAAACACAGTGTGTGTGTGTCTTTTCTGCTATTTATATATCCTATACTTCAAACCATAGAGAGATCTGCTGTTAGTTCCTTCCACACCGCCTCTCCTGTGGCTGTGTGTGTGGTGTGTTTAGGTGTGTGTGCGGTTGTGTGTGTGTGTTCTTGTGGCTGTGTGTGTGTGTGTGTGTGTGTGTATGGTTGTGTGTGGGGTGTGTGTGTGTGTGTTTAGGTGTGCGGGACCCAGTTGATGTGTGTATCCACCCCTCACTATGTCTCTTACTGAACACGTGGTGAATGTCTGTGTGTGTGTGTGTGTGTGTGTGTGTGTGTGTGTGTGTGTGTGTGTGTGTGTGTGTGTGTGTGTGTGTGTGTGTGTGTGTGTGTGTGTGTGTGTGTGTGTGTGTGTGCGCGTGTGTGTGCGAACATTAGAATTTATTTTATTGAACATTAGAATTTATTTTATAGAACATTAGAATGTATTTTATAGAACATTAGAATGTATTTTATAGAACAACACATTATGTCTATAACAACTGGTCCAGGTTCAGATAGATTAATGTACATTCTAATGTTCTATAAAATACATTCTAGTGTTCTATAAAATACATTCTAATGTTCTATAAAATACATTCTAATGTTCTATAAAATACATTCTAATGTTCTATAAAATACATTCTAGTGTTCTATAAAATACATTCTAATGTTCTATAAAATACATTCTAATGTTCTATAAAATACATTCTAGTGTTCTATAAAATACATTCTAGTGTTCTATAAAATACATTCTAATGTTCTATAAAATACATTCTAGTGTTCTATAAAATACATTCTAATGTTCTATAAAATACATTCTAATGTTCTATAAAATACATTCTAATGTTCTATAAAATACATTCTAATGTTCTATAAAATACATTCTAATGTTCTATAAAATACATTCTAATGTTCTATAAAATACATTCTAATGTTCTATAAAATACATTCTAATGTTCTATAAAATACATTCTAATGTTCTATAAAATACATTCTAATGTTCTATAAAATACATTCTAATGTTCTATAAAATACATTCTAATGTTCTATAAAATACATTCTAATGTTCTATAAAATACATTCTAATGTTCTATAAAATACATTCTAATGTTCTATAAAATACATTCTAATGTTCTATAAAATACATTCTAATGTTCTATAAAATACATTCTAATGTTCTATAAAATACATTCTAATGTTCTATAAAATACATTCTAATGTTCTATAAAATACATTCTAATGTTCTATAAAATACATTCTAATGTTCTATAAAATACATTCTAATGTTCTATAAAATACATTCTAATGTTCTATAAAATACATTCTAATGTTCTATAAAATACATTCTAATGTTCTATAAAATACATTCTAATGTTCTATAAAATACATTCTAATGTTCTATAAAATACATTCTAATGTTCTATAAAATACATTCTAATGTTCTATAAAATACATTCTAATGTTCTATAAAATACATTCTAGTGTTCTATAAAATACATTCTAGTGTTCTATAAAATACATTCTAATGTTCTATAAAATACATTCTAGTGTTCTATAAAATACATTCTAATGTTCTATAAAATACATTCTAATGTTCTATAAAATACATTCTAATGTTCTATAAAATACATTCTAATGTTCTATAAAATACATTCTAATGTTCTATAAAATACATTCTATTGTTCTATAAAATACATTCTAATGTTCTATAAAATACATTCTAATGTTCTATAAAATACATTCTAATGTTCTATAAAATACATTCTAATGTTCTATAAAATACATTCTAATGTTCTATAAAATACATTCTAACCTTCTATAAAATACATTCTAATGTTCTATAAAATACATTCTAATGTTCTATAAAATACATTCTAATGTTCTATAAAATACATTCTAGTGTTCTATAAAATACATTCTAGTGTTCTATAAAATACATTCTAATGTTCTATAAAATACATTCTAATGTTCTATAAAATACATTCTAATGTTCTATAAAATACATTCTAATGTTCTATAAAATACATTCTAATGTTCTATAAAATACATTCTAATGTTCTATAAAATACATTCTAATGTTCCATAAAATACATTCTAATGTTCTATAAAATACATTCTAATGTTCTATAAAATACATTCTAATGTTCTATAAAATACATTCTAATGTTCTATAAAATACATTCTAACCTTCTATAAAATACATTCTAATGTTCTATAAAATACATTCTAATGTTCTATAAAATACATTCTAATGTTCTATAAAATACATTCTAATGTTCTATAAAATACATTCTAATGTTCTATAAAATACATTCTAATGTTCTATAAAATACATTCTAATGTTCTATAAAATACATTCTAATGTTCTATAAAATACATTCTAATGTTCTATAAAATACATTCTAATGTTCCATAAAATACATTCTAATGTTCTATAAAATACATTCTAATGTTCTATAAAATACATTCTAATGTTCTATAAAATACATTCTAATGTTCTATAAAATACATTCTCATGTTCTATAAAATACATTCTAGTGTTCTATAAAATACATTCTAATGTTCTATAAAATACATTCTAATGTTCTATAAAATACATTCTAATGTTCTATAAAATACATTCTAACGTTCTATAAAATACATTCTAATGTTCTATAAAATACATTCTAATGTTCTATAAAATACATTCTAATGTTCTATAAAATACATTCTAATGTTCTATAAAATACATTCTAACGTTCTATAAAATACATTCTAATGTTCTATAAAATACATTCTAATGTTCTATAAAATACATTCTAATGTTCTATAAAATACATTCTAATGTTCTATAAAATACATTCTAATGTTCTATAAAATACATTCTAACCTTCTATAAAATACATTCTAATGTTCTATAAAATACATTCTAATGTTCTATAAAATACATTCTAATGTTCTATAAAATACATTCTAATGTTCTATAAAATACATTCTAATGTTCTATAAAATACATTCTAATGTTCTATAAAATACATTCTAATGTTCTATAAAATACATTCTAATGTTCTATAAAATACATTCTAATGTTCTATAAAATACATTCTAATGTTCTATAAAATACATTCTAATGTTCTATAAAATACATTCTAATGTTCTATAAAATACATTCTAATGTTCTATAAAATACATTCTAATGTTCTATAAAATACATTCTAATGTTCTATAAAATACATTCTAACCTTCTATAAAATACATTCTAATGTTCTATAAAATACATTCTAATGTTCTATAAAATACATTCTAATGTTCTATAAAATACATTCTAATGTTCTATAAAATACATTCTAATGTTCTATAAAATACATTCTAATGTTCTATAAAATACATTCTAATGTTCTATAAAATACATTCTAATGTTCTATAAAATACATTCTAATGTTCTATAAAATACATTCTAATGTTCTATAAAATACATTCTAATGTTCTATAAAATACATTCTAATGTTCTATAAAATACATTCTAATGTTCTATAAAATACATTCTAATGTTCTATAAAATACATTCTAGTGTTCTATAAAATACATTCTAATGTTCTATAAAATACATTCTAATGTTCTATAAAATACATTCTAATGTTCTATAAAATACATTCTAATGTTCTATAAAATACATTCTAATGTTCTATAAAATACATTCTAATGTTCTATAAAATACATTCTAATGTTCTATAAAATACATTCTAATGTTCTATAAAATACATTCTAATGTTCTATAAAATACATTCTAATGTTCTATAAAATACATTCTATTGTTCTATAAAATACATTCTAATGTTCTATAAAATACATTCTAATGTTCTATAAAATACATTCTAATGTTCTATAAAATACATTCTAATGTTCTATAAAATACATTCTAATGTTCTATAAAATACATTCTAGTGTTCTATAAAATACATTCTAATGTTCTATAAAATACATTCTAATGTTCTATAAAATACATTCTAATGTTCTATAAAATACATTCTAATGTTCTATAAAATACATTCTAATGTTCTATAAAATACATTCTAACCTTCTATAAAATACATTCTAATGTTCTATAAAATACATTCTAATGTTCTATAAAATACATTCTAATGTTCTATAAAATACATTCTAATGTTCTATAAAATACATTCTAATGTTCTATAAAATACATTCTAATGTTCTATAAAATACATTCTATTGTTCTATAAAATACATTCTAATGTTCTATAAAATACATTCTAATGTTCCATAAAATACATTCTAATGTTCTATAAAATACATTCTAATGTTCTATAAAATACATTCTAATGTTCTATAAAATACATTCTAATGTTCTATAAAATACATTCTAATGTTCTATAAAATACATTCTAATGTTCTATAAAATACATTCTAATGTTCTATAAAATACATTCTAATGTTCTATAAAATACATTCTAATGTTCTATAAAATACATTCTAATGTTCTATAAAATACATTCTAATGTTCTATAAAATACATTCTCATGTTCTATAAAATACATTCTAATGTTCTATAAAATACATTCTAATGTTCTATAAAATACATTCTAATGTTCTATAAAATACATTCTAATGTTCTATAAAATACATTCTAATGTTCTATAAAATACATTCTAACCTTCTATAAAATACATTCTAATGTTCTATAAAATACATTCTAATGTTCTATAAAATACATTCTAATGTTCTATAAAATACATTCTAATGTTCTATAAAATACATTCTAATGTTCTATAAAATACATTCTAATGTTCTATAAAATACATTCTAATGTTCTATAAAATACATTCTAATGTTCTATAAAATACATTCTAATGTTCTATAAAATACATTCTAATGTTCTATAAAATACATTCTAATGTTCTATAAAATACATTCTAATGTTCCATAAAATACATTCTAATGTTCTATAAAATACATTCTAATGTTCTATAGAGACTACAGTCTGTTATAGGTGTTATATAGAGACTACAGTCTGTTATAGGTGTTATATAGAGACTACAGTCTGTTATAGGTGTTATATAGAGACTACAGTCTGTTATAGGTGTTATATAGAGACTACAGTCTGTTATAGGTGTTATATAGAGACTACAGTCTGTTATAGGTGTTATATAGAGACTACAGTCTGTTAGAGGGGTTATATAGAGACTACAGTCTGTTATAGGTGTTATATAGAGACTACAGTCTGTTATAGGTGTTATATAGAGACTACAGTCTGTTATAGGTGTTATATAGAGACTACAGTCTGTTAGAGGTGTTATATAGAGACTACAGTCTGTTATAGGTGTTATATAGAGACTACAGTCTGTTATAGGTGTTATATAGAGACTACAGTCTGTTATAGGTGTTATATAGAGACTACAGTCTGTTATAGGTGTTATATAGAGACTACAGTCTGTTAGAGGGGTTATATAGAGACTACAGTCTGTTATAGGTGTTATATAGAGACTACAGTCTGTTAGAGGGGTTATATAGAGACTACAGTATGTTATAGGTGTTATATAGAGACTACAGTCTGTTATAGGTGTTATATAGAGACTACAGTCTGTTATAGGTGTTATATAGAGACTACAGTCTGTTAGAGGTGTTATATAGAGACTACAGTCTGTTATAGGTGTTATATAGAGACTACAGTCTGTTATAGGTGTTATATAGAGACTACAGTCTGTTATAGGTGTTATATAGAGACTACAGTCTGTTATAGGTGTTATATAGAGACTACAGTCTGTTATAGGTGTTATATAGAGACTACAGTCTGTTAGAGGTGTTATATAGAGACTACAGTCTGTTAGAGGTGTTATATAGAGACTACAGTTTGTTATATGTGTTATATAGAGACTACAGTCTGTTATATGTGTTATATAGAGACTACAGTCTGTTATAGGTGTTATATAGAGACTACAGTCTGTTAGAGGTGTTATATAGAGACTACAGTCTGTTATAGGTGTTATATAGAGACTACAGTCTGTTATAGGTGTTATATAGAGACTACAGTCTGTTATAGGTGTTATATAGAGACTACAGTCTGTTATAGGTGTAATATAGAGACTACAGTCTGTCATAGGTGTTATATAGAGACTACAGTCTGTTATATGTGTTATATAGAGACTACAGTCTGTTATAGGTGTTATATAGAGACTACAGTCTGTTATAGGTTTTATATAGAGACTACAGTCTGTTATAGGTGTAATATAGAGACTACAGTCTGACATAGGTGTTATATAGAGACTACAGTCTGTTATAGGTGTTATATAGAGACTACAGTCTGTTATAGGTGTTATATAGAGACTACAGTCTGTTATAGGTGTTATATAGAGACTACAGTCTGTTATAGGTGTTAAATAGAGACTACAGTCTGTTAGAGGGGTTATATAGAGACTACAGTATGTTATAGGTGTTATATAGAGACTACAGTCTGTTATAGGTGTTATATAGAGACTACAGTCTGTTATAGGTGTTATATAGAGACTACAGTCTGTTATAGGTGTTATATAGAGACTACAGTCTGTTATAGGTGTTATATAGAGACTACAGTCTGTTAGAGGTGTTATATAGAGACTACAGTCTGTTAGAGGTGTTATATAGAGACTACAGTTTGTTATATGTGTTATATAGAGACTACAGTCTGTTATATGTGTTATATAGAGACTACAGTCTGTTATAGGTGTTATATAGAGACTACAGTCTGTTAGAGGTGTTATATAGAGACTACAGTCTGTTATAGGTGTTATATAGAGACTACAGTCTGTTATAGGTGTTATATAGAGACTACAGTCTGTTATAGGTGTTATATAGAGACTACAGTCTGTTATAGGTGTTATATAGAGACTACAGTCTGTTATAGGTGTAATATAGAGACTACAGTCTGTCATAGGTGTTATATAGAGACTACAGTCTGTTATATGTGTTATATAGAGACTACAGTCTGTTATAGGTGTTATATAGAGACTACAGTCTGTTATAGGTGTTATATAGAGACTACAGTCTGTTATAGGTGTAATATAGAGACTACAGTCTGACATAGGTGTTATATAGAGACTACAGTCTGTTATAGGTGTTATATAGAGACTACAGTCTGTTAGAGGGGTTATATAGAGACTACAGTCTGTTATAGGTGTTATATAGATGGTTGTGTGTGGGGTGTGTGTGTGTGTTGAGGTGTGCGGGACCCAGTTGATGTGTGTATCCACCCCTCACTATGTCTCTTACTGAACACGTGGTGAATGTCTACGTGTCTACGTGTGTGTGTGTGTGTGTGTGTGGTGTGTTTAGGTGTGTGTGCGGTTGTGTGTGTGTGTACTTGTGGCTGTGTGTGTGTGTGTGTGTGTATGGTTGTGTGTGTGTGTGTATGGTTGTGTGTGTGTGTGTGTGTACTTGTGGCTGTGTGTGTGTGTGTGTGTGTATGGTTGTGTGTGTGTGTGTATGGTTGTGTGTGTGTGTGTGTGTACTTGTGGCTGTGTGTGTGTGTGTGTGTGTGTGTGTGTGTGTGTGTGTGTGTGTGTGTGTGTGTGTGTGTGTGTGTGTGTGTGTGTGTGTGTGTGTGTGTGTGTGTGTGTGTGTGTGTGTGTGTGTGTGTGTGTGTGTGTGTGTGTGTGTACACTCATCTTCCGTCCATCAGGTACGGGTTGAATTGGTTCCCTGTCACATCTGACAGGAGAGTAATGATTGGATGTTTCTACGCAGTAGTGTTAGAGAACTGACCAATCAGAAGCTATCACACATAATCACACATCTGTGTGTTTCTCTCTCTCTTTCTGTCCATCTTCATCCCCTCGTCTTCATTATCTCTTTATCTCAGTCCCCTCTCTCCCTCCGGCTCTACCTGTCTCTTTCCTTTTCCACTTCTGTCTCTCTCTCTCTCTCTCTCTCTCTCTCTCTCTCTCTCTCTCTCTCTCTCTCTCTCTCTCTCTCTCTCTCTCTCTCTCTCTCTCTCTCTCTCTTTGTCTCTCTCTCTCTGTCTCTCTGTCTCTGTCTCTCTTTCTCCACCTTTGTAGAGGGTCATCTCTCTCTCTCTCTTTGTCTCTCTCTCTCTCTCTCTGTCTCTCCCTCTCTCAATTCAATTCAATTCAATTCAAGGGGCTTTATTGGCATGGGAAACATGTGTTAACATTGCCAAAGCAATGAGGTAGATAATATAAATAATAAGCATAAATATGGGTTGTATTTACAATGGTGTTTGTTCTTCACTGGTTGCCCTTTTCTCGTGGCAACAGGTCACAAATCTTGCTGCTGTGATGTCACACATTGGTATTTCACCCAGTAGATATGGGAGTTTATCAAAATTGGATTTGTTTTCAAATTCTTTGTGGATCTGTGTAATCTGAGGAAAATATGTCTCTCTAATATGGTCATACATTGGGCAGGAGGTTAGGAAGTGCATCTCAGTTTCCAACTCATTTTGTGGGCAGTGTGCACATAGCCTGTCTTCTCTTGAGAGCCATGTCTGCCTACGTCGGCCTTTCTCAATAGCAAGGCTATGCTCACTGAGTCTGTACATAGTCAAAGCTTTCCTTAATTTTGGGTCAGTCACAGTGGTCAGGTATTCTGCCGCTGTGTACTCTCTGTTTAGGGACAAATAGCATTCTAGTTTGCTCTGTTTTTTTGTTCATTCTTTCCAATGTGTCAAGTAATTATCTTTTTGTTTTCTCATGATTTGGTTGGGTCTAATTGTGCTGCTGTCCTGGGGCTCTGTAGGGTGTGTTTGTGTTTGTGAACAGAGCCCCAGGACCAGCTTGCTTAGGGGACTCTTCTCCAGGGTCATCTCTCTGTAGGTGATGGCTTTGTTGTGGAAGGTTTGGGAATCGCTTCCTTTTAGGTGGTTATAGAATTTAACGGCTCTTTTCTGGATTTTGATAATTTGTGGGTATCGGCCTAATCCTGCTCTGCATGCATTATTTGGTGTTCTACGTTGTACACGGAGGATATTTTTGCAGAATTCTGCGTGCAGAGTCTCAATTTGGTGTTTGTCCCATTTTGTGAAGTCTTGGTTGGTGAGCGGACCCCAGACCTATGACTGATTCAAGTATTTTTAGCCAAATCCTAATTGGTATGTTGAAATTTATGTTCCTTTTGATGGCATAGAAGGCCCTTCTTGCCTTGTCTCTCAGATCGTTCACAGTTTTGTGGAAGTTACCTGTAGCGCTGATGTTTAGGCCAAGGTATGTATAGTTTTTTGTGTGATCTAGGGCAACAGTGTCTAGATGGAATTTGTATTTGTGGTCCTGGTGACTGGACCTTTTTTGGAACACCATTATTTTGGTCTTACTGAGATTTGCTGTCAGGGCCCAGGTCTGACAGAATCTGTGCATAAGATCTAGGTGCTGCTGTAGGCCCTCCTTGGTTGGTGACAGAAGCACCAGATCATCAGCAAACAGTAGACATTTGACTTCAGATTGTAGCAGGGTGAGGCCGGGTGCTGCAGACTTTTCTGGTGCCCGCGCCAATTCATTAATATATATGTTGAAGAGGGTGGGGCTTAAGCTGCATCCCTGTCTCACCCCACGACCTTGTGTGAAGAAAGTTGTGTTTTTTGCCAATTTTAACCGCACACTTGTTGTTTGTGTACATGGATTTTATAATGTCGTATGTTTTACCCCCAACACCACTTTCCATCAGTTTGTATAGCAGACCCTCATGCCAGATTGAGTCGAAGGCTTTTTTGAAATCAACAAAGCATGAGAAGACTTTGCCTTTGTTTTGGTTTGTTTGGTTGTCAATTAGGGTGTGCAGGGTGAATACATGGTCTGTTGTACGGTAATTTGGTAAAAAGCCAATTTGACATTTGCTCAGTACATTGTTTTCATTGAGGAAATGTACGAGTCTGCTGTTAATGATAATGCAGAGGATTTTCCCAAGGTTACTGTTGACGCATATTCCACGGTAGTTATTGGGGTCAAATTTGGTTCCAAATATTGGGAAAGATGCCAGAGCTAAGGATGATGTTAAAGAGTTTTAGTATAGCCAATTGGAATTTGTTGTCTGTATATTTGATCATTTCATTGAGGATACCATCAACACCACAGGCCTTTTTGGGTTGGAGGGTTTTTATTTTGTCCTGTAACTCATTCAAGGTAATTGGAGAATCCAGTGGGTTCTGGTAGTCTTTAATAGTTGATTCTAAGATCTGTATTTGATCCTGTATATGTTTTTGCTCTTTATTCTTTGTTATAGAGCCAAAAAGATTGGAGAAGTGGTTTACCCAGACATCTCCATTTTGGATAGATAATTCTTTGTGTTGTTGTTTGTTTAGTGTTTTCCAATTTTCCCAGAAGTTGTTAGATTATATTGATTCTTCAATTCCATTGAGCTGATTTCTGACGTGCTGTTCCTTCTTTTTCCGTAGTGTATTTCTGTATTGTTTTAGTGATTCACCATAGTGAAGGCGTAGACTCAGGTTTTCCGGGTCTCTATGTTTTTGGTTGGACAGGTTTCTCAATTTCTTTCTTAGATTTTTGCATTCTTCATCAAACCATTTGTCATTATTGTTAATTTTCTTCGGTTTTCTATTTGAGATTTTTAGATTTGATAGGGAAGCTGAGAGGTCAAATATACTCTCCCTCTCTCTCTCTCTCTCTCTCTCTCTCTCTCTCTCTCTCTCTCTCTCTCTCTCTCCCTCATCCCCCTCTCTCCCTCATCCCCCTCTCTCCCTCATCCCCCTCTCTCCCTCATCCCTCTCTCTCTATGTGTGTCAGAGTGGCAGGACAGGATTGATCTGCAGAGCACGTCCTACTTTAATCAATCAGAAAGCTGCTGATAAGGCTGAGCTGAGAGCAGAGCAGAGAGAGAATGTAGGGTGAGAAGAGAGAGAGGTTTAACTAGGCCCTGTTTGTTATTCCTAGGAGAGGACTCAGATGATGACTGTAGAGGGAGTGAGAGAAGAGGAGAGAGATGGGAGAGGAGAGGAGAGGAGAGGAGAGGAGAGGAGGGGAGGGGGGGAGGGGAGAGGAGAGGAGAGGAGAGGAGAGGAGAGGAGAGGAGAGGAGAGGAGAGGAGAGGAGAGGAGAGGAGAGGAGAGGAGAGGAGAGGAGAGGAACTTTCCTCTGTATCTCTCCTTATCTTTCCTCTGTATCTCTTTGGTCCTTATCTTTCCTCTGTATCTCTCTGGTCCTTATATTTCCTCTGTATCTCTCTGGTCCTTATCTTTCCTCTGTATCTCTCTAGTCCTTATCTTTCCTCTGCATCTCTCTGGTCCTTATCTTTCCTCTGTATCTCTCCTTATCTTTCCCCTGTATCTCTCTGGTCCTTATCGTTCCTCTGTATCTGGTCCTTATCGTTCCTCTGTATCTCTCTAGTCCTTATCTTTCCTCTGTATCTCTCTGGTCCTTATATTTCCTCTGTATCTCTCTGGTCCTTATCTTTCCTCTGTATCTCTCTGGTCCTTATCTTTCCTCTGTATCTCTCCTTATCTTTCCTCTGTATCTCTCTGGTCCTTATCTTTCCTCTGTATCTCTCTGGTCCTTATCTTTCCTCTGTATCTCTCTGGTCCTTATCTTTCCTCTGTATCTCTCTGGTCCTTATCTTTCCTCTTTATCTCTCTGGTCCTTATCTTTCCTCCGTAACTCTCGTTTAGGAGGCTGTGTTATAGGGGAGAATGCATGTTTGCCCCTAATACCAGGGTGTGTGTGTGGTGTGTGTGGTGTGTGTGGTGTGTGTGGTGTGTGTGTGTGTGTGTGTGTGTGTGTGTGTGTGTGTGTGTGTGTGTGTGTGTGTGTGTGTGAGTTCCTGCAGGGTTGAGGTTTACAGGATGTGTGTCTGAGCCTATAGGAGCCCCAGGATAGGATTGTGTGTTAGTGTTGGCTGATCTTACTAGTCAACTGCACAACACACACACACACACTCAGATACACACACAGACAGACAGTCAGCTCTCTCGGCCATGCACAGGCCCCCGTTGTCCTCTGTTCAGCCCTGCTACTTTAATCTGGCTAAATTACCCTGGTCTGTGTGTCTATGTGTATGTGTATAGGGGGAGGGAGAACAGGAGAGAGAGATACATAGACATAGAAGGACAGAGAGGAGAGAGAATAGCGAGTCACTGTCTTGTGTTCATCTGTCACGCCTGGCAGCTGAATTCTACATCCCTCTTTTCTCGCTCTCTCTCCCTCCTCTCCCTCTCTCCTATCTCTCTCTCTCCCTCCTCTCCCTCCTCTCCCTCCTTCCTCTCCCTATCTCCTATCTCTCTCTCTCCCTCCTCTCCCTATCTCTCTCTCCCTCCTCTCTGCCTGCCTAATGTAACAGCGTCAGTGCATCAGTGCAGAAGACAGTACATGTGCCAGTAGTTCATTATAAATAGGACACATCGTTTTTCTCCTGTTGATCAGTTGTAACTTCATAGTAGAGGGAAGATGGAGGGAGGAAGTGGAGGAACAGGAAGTTGAGAAAGAGGAAGTTGAGGAAGTGGAGGAAGAGAGAAGGAAAGGAAGACAGGAGGAGGAGGAGGAAGACAGGAGGGAGAGGAAGAGAGGAGGAAGTGGAGGTGGAGGAAGATTAAGAGAGGAGGAAAGGAAGAAAGGAGGAAGATGAGGACAGGAGGAAGAGGAGGACAGGAGGAAGAGGAAGACAGGAGGAAGTGGTGGAAGAGGAGGACAGGAGGAAGAGAGGAGGAGGAAGAGGAAGACAGGAGAAAGTGGAGGAAGAGGAGGACAGGAGGAAGAGAAAGACAGTAGGAAGTCAGGAGGAAGTGGAGGAAGAGGAGGACAGGAGGAAGTGGAGGAAGAGGAGGAAGAGGAAGACAGGAGTAAGACAGGAGGAAGAGGAGGACAGGAGGAAGAAGAGGAAGAGGAGTAAGACAGGAGGAAGTGGAGGAAGTGGAGGAAGAGGAGGAAGAGGAGGAAGAGGAGGAAATGGAGGAAGAGGAAGACAGGAGTAAGACAGGAGGACGTGGAGGAAGAGGAGGACAGGAGGAAGTGGAGGAAGAGGAGGAAGAGGAAGACAGGAGTAAGACAGGAGGAAGTGGAGGAAGAGGAGGACAGGAGGAAGAAGAGGAAGAGGAGTAAGACAGGAGGAAGTGGAGGAAGTGGAGGAAGAGGAGGAAGAGGAGGAAGAGGAGGAAATGGAGGAAGAGGAAGACAGGAGTAAGACAGGAGGAAGTGGAGGAAGAGGAGGAAGAGGAAGACAGGAGTAAGACTGGAGTAAGTGGAGGAAGAGGAGGAAGAGGAAGACAGGAGTAAGACAGGAGGAAGTGGAGGAAGAGGAAGTGGAGGAAGAGGAGGAAAGGAAGTTATATTTTCTGGTGGTATTATTTGAGTCTCTGTTTTCTACTCAACATTTTTGATCAGAATCAGAAAATGTCCTCAAATCCTAAAAACATAGAAAACTCTGTTGGCACACACACACACACACACACACACACACACACACACACACACACACACACACACACACACACACACACACACACACACACACACACACACACACACACACACACACTCTCTGTGCAGACCAGTCAAGTTCTTCCACACCGATCTCAACAAGCCATTTCTGTATGGACCTCGCTTCGTGCACGGGGGGGGGGGGGGGGGGGGGTCATTGTCAATCTGAAACAGGAAAGGGGCTTATCCAAACTGTTGCCACTAAGTTGGAAGGTCAGAATCATCTAGAATGTCATTGTTTGTTGTAGCGTTAAGATTTACCCTTCACTGGAACTAAAGGAGCCCGAAACCATGAACAACAGCCCCAGACCATTATTCCTCCTCCACCAAACTTTACAGTTGGCACTATGCATTGGGGCAGGTAAATCAAATCAAATCAAACACTATGTGCACTATGCATTGGGGCAGGTTCTCCTGGCATCTGCCAAACCCAGATTCGTCAGTCGGGGACTGCCAGATGGTGTGATTCATCCCTCCAGAGAACGCGTTTCCACTGCTCCAGAGTCCAACGGCGACGAGCTCCAGATGACGCTTGGCGTTGCTCATGTTGATCTTAGGCTCGTGTGCTGCTGCTCGGCCATGAAAACCCATCTCATGAAGCTCCCGACGGTGTTGACCATCTTGTGTTGGCGTTGCTTCCAAGATTGGAAATTTGACGAACTGACTTGTTGGAAAGTTGGCTTTCCATAATAAGATAAGATGATGAGGACCATAGAGATACAGAGGAAAGAGTTGATGAGATGATGAGACGTTGAATGTCACTTTGGTTTTTCAGTACGGGCCATTCTACTGCCAATGTTTGTCTATGGAGATTGCATGACTGTGTGCTTGATTTATTGGCTGAAATAGAATCCACTAATTTGAAGGGGTGTCCACATACTGTGTACATACAGGCAGGCAGACTGACAGGCAGACTGACAGGCAGACTGACAGGCAGACTGACAGGCAGACAGACAGACAGGCAGACAGACAGGCAGACAGACAGGCAGACTGACAGGCAGACAGACAGGGAGACTCATAGGCAGACAGACAGACAGGCAGGCAGACAGACAGGGAGGCAGGCAGGCAGACAGACAGGCAGACTGACAGGCAGACTGACAGGCAGGCAGACTGACAGGCAGACTGACGGGCAGACAGACAGGCAGACTGACGGGCAGACTGACGGGCAGATTGACAGGCAGGCAGACAGGCAGACTGACAGGCAGACTGACAGACAGACTGACAGACAGACAGACAGGCAGACTGACAGGCAGGCAGACTGACTAACAGACAGACAGGCAGACAGGCAGACTGACAGGCAGGCAGACCGACTAACAGACAGACAGACTGACAGACTGACAGACAGACAGACATACTAACAGACAGATAGACATACAGACAGACAGACAGACAGACAGACACAAACGTATCACCTCTCCAAGGCCCTGCTGTCTGTCTTCTTCATCCCCCCCCCCCCCCCCCCCCCCCAAACACTTCTTATTTCTGATCACAACACCAACGACGCGTGAAAATGACTGTCACCTTTTACTGCTGAGAGAGAGAGAGAACACACACACACACACACACACACACACAGGTCACAGGGCAGGTGTCAAAGGAAGAAATATAGATATTTTCAACCCTGCAATGAGTTTCAAGGTTCCCACGTTACCGTGAATGTTACAGTGTTTTAAAATCACAGTTTTTTATTCATCTACTTTTGACGATGTCTTCGGGTAGAACTTTTTAAATGTTCATGTTTTTTCCCCGACAAAATCGTAGAAAATGTTCCGTCTTCACAAGGCTGTATGTAGACACTGGTATTGTAGATAATAAAAAATGAGGGCTTTGAAAAGCGGTGGACTTGCCCTTTAAACACGAATCAAAAGGATTGTTTCTTCTCTTTCTGCCTCTGTGGGATGCCTGCTGTTCTGCTGGGGGCTTCTCTTTCTGCCTCTGTGGGATGCCTGCTGTTCTGCTGGGGGCTTCTCTTTCTGCCTCTGTGGGATGCCTGCTGTTCTGCTGGGGGCTTCTCCTTCTGCCTCTGTGGGATGCCTGCTGTTCTGCTGGGGGCTTCTCTTTCTGCCTCTGTGGGATGCCTGCTGTTCTGCTGGGGGCTTCTCTTTCTGCCTCTGTGGGATGCCTGCTGTTCTGCTGGGGGCTTCTCTTTCTGCCTCTGTGGGATGCCTGCTGTTCTGCTGGGGGCTTCTCTTTCTGCCTCTGTGGGATGCCTGCTGTTCTGCTGGGGGCTTCTCTTTCTGCCTCTGTGGGATGCCTGCTGTTCTGCTGGGGGCTTCTCTTTCTGCCTCTGTGGGATGCCTGCTGTTCTGCTGGGGGCTTCTCTTTCTGCCTCTGTGGGATGCCTGCTGTTCTGCTGGGGGCTTCTCTTTCTGCCTCTGTGGGATGCCTGCTGTTCTGCTGGGGGCTTCTCTTTCTGCCTCTGTGGGATGCCTGCTGTTCTGCTGGGGGCTTCTCTTTCTGCCTCTGTGGGATGCCTGCTGTTCTGCTGGGGGCTTCTCTTTCTGCCTCTGTGGGATGCCTGCTGTTCTGCTGGGGGCTTCTCTTTCTGCCTCTGTGGGATGCCTGCTGTTCTGCTGGGGGCTTCTCTTTCTGCCTCTGTGGGATGCCTGCTGTTCTGCTGGGGGCTTCTCTTTCTGCCTCTGTGGGATGCCTGCTGTTCTGCTGGGGGCTTCTCTTTCTGCCTCTGTGGGATGCCTGCTGTTCTGCTGGGGGCTTCTCTTTCTGCCTCTGTGGGATGCCTGCTGTTCTGCTGGGGGCTTCTCTTTCTGCCTCTGTGGGATGCCTGCTGTTCTGCTGGGGGCTTCTCTTTCTGCCTCTGTGGGATGCCTGCTGTTCTGCTGGGGGCTTCTCTTTCTGCCTCTGTGGGATGCCTGCTGTTCTGCTGGGGGCTTCTCTTTCTGCCTCTGTGGGATGCCTGCTGTTCTGCTGGGGGCTTCTCTTTCTGCCTCTGTGGGATGCCTGCTGTTCTGCTGGGGGCTTCTCTTTCTGCCTCTGTGGGATGCCTGCTGTTCTGCTGGGGGCTTCTCTTTCTGCCTCTGTGGGATGCCTGCTGTTCTGCTGGGGGCTTCTCTTTCTGCCTCTGTGGGATGCCTGCTGTTCTGCTGGGGGCTTCTCTTTCTGCCTCTGTGGGATGCCTGCTGTTCTGCTGGGGGCTTCTCTTTCTGCCTCTGTGGGATGCCTGCTGTTCTGCTGGGGGCTTCTCTTTCTGCCTCTGTGGGATGCCTGCTGTTCTGCTGGGGGCTTCTCTTTCTGCCTCTGTGGGATGCCTGCTGTTCTGCTGGGGGCTTCTCTTTCTGCCTCTGTGGGATGCCTGCTGTTCTGCTGGGGGCTTCTCTTTCTGCCTCTGTGGGATGCCTGCTGTTCTACTGTGGGAATAACAGATTCTGCTCTGTCCCAGGCTCTGTGTTGTAACAAGTGGCTGAGGATATCTCCCAAATGTTCCCTATTCCCTATCAGGTACACTACTTTATACTACAGCCCTATTCCCTATATAGTGCACTACTTTATACTACAGCCCTATATAGTACACTACTTTATACTACAGCCCTATTCCCTATATAGTACACTACTTTATACTACAGCCCTATTCCCTATATAGTACACTACTTTATACTACAGCCCTATTCCCTATATAGTGCACTACTTTATACTACAGCCCTATTCCCTATATAGTACACTACTCTATACTACAGCCCTATTCACTATATAGTACACTACTTTATACTACAGCCCTATTCCCTATATAGTACACTACTTTATACTACAGCCCTATTCCCTATATAGTACACTACTTTATACTACAGCCCTATTCCCTATCAGGTGCACTACTTTATACTACAGCCCTATTCACTATATAGTACACTACTTTATACTACAGCCCTATATAGTACACTACTTTATACTACAGCCCTATTCCCTATATAGTGCACTACTCTATACTACAGCCCTATTCACTATATAGTACACTACTTTATACTACAGCCCTATATAGTACACTACTTTATACTACAGCCCTATTCACTATATAGTACACTACTTTATACTACAGCCCTATATAGTACACTACTTTATACTACAGCCCTATTCCCTATATAGTGCACTACTTTATACTACAGCCCTATTCCCTATATAGTGCACTACTTTATACTACAGCCCTATTCCCTATATAGTACACTACTTTATACTACAGCCCTATTCCCTATATAGTACACTACTCTATACTACAGCCCTATTCCCTATATAGTGCACTACTTTATACTACAGCCCTATTCCCTATATAGTGCACTACTCTATACTACAGTCCTATTCCCTATATAGTGCACTACTTTATACTACAGCCCTATTCCCTATATAGTACACTACTTTATACTACAGCCCTATTCCCCAATATAGTGCACTACTCTATACTACAGTCCTATTCCCTATATAGTGCACTACTTTATACTACAGCCCTATATAGTACACTACTTTATACTACAGCCCTATATAGTGCACTACTTTATACTACAGCCCTATTCCCTATATAGTGCACTACTTTATACTACAGCCCTATTCCCTATATAGTGGACTATAGCCCTATTCCCTATATAGTACACTACTTTATAGTACAGCCCTATTCCCTATATAGTACACTACTTTATACTGCCTTCCAACCAATGGGAACCTCCCCCAGAGAGGAGAGACAGGTTAAAAGTATTATTTGCGATGATGGGGGCAGCAACCTTAAAGAAGAAAGGGTCTAAACCATCTGACCCAGAGGGGTTTTTTGTGGTCTAGTTTCCGGAGCTCCTTTAGCACCTCGGACTCAGTGATTGCCTGCAGGGAGAAACTTTGTAGCAGGGCAGAGGGGAAAAGAGGGAGGAGCATCGGGGATAGTCGCATGAGAAGGGGTTAGGAGATGAGGAAGTGTTTGACGGGCAAGGAGGCATGGCTGAGTCAAATAGGCATCCTGACTTAATGAAGTGGTGATTAAAGAGCTCAGCCATGTGCTTCTTGTCAGTAACAACCACATCATCAACATTAAGGGACATGTGCTCCTTGTCAGTAACAACCACATCATCAACATTAAGGGACATGTGCTCCTTGTCAGTAACAACCACATCATCAACATTAAGGGACATGGGCAGCTGTGAGGAGGAGGGTTTATTCTCCAGGTCTTTAATCGTTTACCAGAACTTCTTGGGGTTAGACCCACAGAGAGAGAACTGCTCCTTAATTAAAGTAGCTAACTTTGGCCTTCCGGATAGCCTGAGTGCACTTATTTCTCATTTGCCTGAACGAGAGAACCAGTCGGCCTGAGAGTGCGTGTTTCGAGCCTTTCGCCAAATGCAATTCTTGAGGTGGAGTAACTCTGCAGGGTCACGGTCGAACCAGGGACTGAACCTGTTTTACATTCTAATGTGCCCTGGTCTAATTGACCATCTACTAGTTGTTAACACCTCATCAATGTACCCTGGTCTAATTGACCATCTAGTTCTATAACACCTCATCCATGTACCCTGGTCTAACTGACCATCAACTAGTTGTTAACACCTCATCCATGTACCCTGGTCTAATTGCCCATCTACTAGTTGTTTAAAACCTCATCAATGTACCCTGGTCTAATTGACCATCTAGTTCTATAACACCTCATCAATGTACCCTGGTCTAATTGACCATCTAGTTCTATAACACCTCATCAATGTACCCTGGTCCAATTGACCATCTAGTTGTTAACACCTCATCCATGTGCCCTGGTCTAATTGACCATCTTCTCGTTGTTAACACCTCATCCATGTACCCTGGTCTAATTGACCATCTAGTTCTATAACACCTCATCCATGTACCCTGGTCTAATTGACCATCTACTAGTTGTGTATCTGTATAACTGTAGCTGTGGGCTCTCCTGTAGCAGACAGACTGACATCTGGTTGAAGTAGGACGTAGGTTTGACATTGTTCATTCTGAACTCTTTATTCTGGTAGTGGTCCAATAGGCACACTCCCTCTCTCTTCTCTCTCTCTCTCTCTCTCTTCCCACTCTCTTCTCTCTCTCTTCCCTCTCTCTTCTCTCTCTCTCTCTCTCTCTCTCTCTCTCTCTCTCTCTCTCTCTCTCTCTCTCTCTCTCTCTCTCTCGCTCTTCTCTCTCTCTTCTTTCTCTTATCTCTCTCTCTCTCTTCTCTCTCTCTCTCTCTCTCTCTCTCTCTCTCTCTCCTCTCTCTCTATCAGGATGATATATAACTCTCTCTTCTCTCTCTCTTCTCTCTCCATCAGGACGACAAGTCAACGTTTTTCCAGTTCGGAGCTTCCATCCAGCAGGAGGCGCTGTTGATGTTGAGCATCATGGAGGAGTACGACTGGCACATCTTTTCCATAGTCACCTCCAAGTTCCCCGGATACCAGGAGTTTATCAACGTCCTCAAGAGCACCGTGGACAACAGGTACACATTAGCATGTAGCGTTATATATAATACACATTAGCATGTAGCATTATATGTAATACACATTAGCATGTAGCATTATATATAATACACATTCGCATGTAGCATTCTATATAATACACATTAGCATGTAGCATTATATATAATATGCATTAGCATGTAGCATTATATATAATATACATTAGCATGTAGTATTATATATAATACGTATAAGCATGTAGCAATATATATAATATACATTAGCATGTAGCAATATATATAATATACATTAGCATGTAGCAATATATATAATACACGTTAGCATGTAGCATTATATATAATACACGTTAGCATGTAGCAATATATATAATATACATTTACAAATACTGTAATAATATATATTATATACATTAACATATGTCATTATATATAATATGCATTCGAATATACTGTAGGAATATATATTACATACATTAACATGTTAATTATATATAATACACATGAACATATGTCAATTTATATAATACACAAGAACATATGTCAATTTATATAATACACAAGAACATATGTCAATTTATATAATACACAAGAACATATGTCAATTTATATAATATACATTGACATATAATGTAGGATTATATATAATATACATTCATTTATGTCATTATATATAATATACATTATTGTTAGAATAATAGTAAGAGAGAATGATTTATTTCAGCTTTTATTTCTTTCATCACATTCCCAGTGGGTCAGAAGTTAACATTCACTCGATTAGTATTTGGTAGCATTGCCTTTAAATTGTTTAACTTGGGTCAAACGTTTCGGGTAGTCTTCCACAAGCTTCCCACAATAAATTGGGTGAATTTTGACCCATTCCTCCTGACAAAGCTGGCGTAACTGAGTCAGATTTGTAGGCCTCCTTGCTCGCACACGCTTTTTCAGTTCTGCCCACACATTTTCTATAGGTTTGAGGTCAGGGCTTTGTGATGTCCACTCCAATACCTTGACTTTGTTGTCCTTAAGCCATTTTGCCACAACTTTGGAAGTATGCTTGGGGTCATTGTCCATTTGGAAGACCTATTTGCGACCAAGCTTTAACTTCCTGTCTGATGTCTTGAGATGTTGCTTCAATATATCCACATAATTTTCCCTCCTCATGAAGCCATCTATTTTGTAAAGTGCACCAGTCCCTCCTGCAGCAAAGCACCCCCACAACGTGATGCTGCCACCCCCGTGCTTCACGGTTGGGATGGTGTTCTTCGGCTTGCAAGCCTCTCCCTTTTTCCTCCAAACATAACAATGGTCATTATGGCCAATCAGTTCTATTTTGTTTCATCAGATCAGAGGACATTTCTCCAAAAAGTACGATCTTTGTACCCATGTGCAATTGCAAACCATAGTCAGGGTTTTGTAGGCAGTTTTGGAGCAGTGGCTTTTTCCAAAAGTACATTCATCTCAAGGAGACAGAACCTTCCTGAGCGGTATGACAGCAGCGTGGTCCCATGGTGTTTATACTTGCGTACTATAGTTTGTACAGATGAACGTGGTACCTTCAGGTGTTTGAAAATTGCTCCCAAGGATGAACCAGACTTGTGGAAGTCTACAATGTTTTTGTGGTTTTGGCTGATTTCTTTTGATTTTCCAATGATGTCACGCAAAGAGGCAGTTTGAAGGTAGGCTTTGAAATACATCCACCGGTACACCTGCAATTAACTCAAATGATGTCAATTAGCCTATCAGAAGCTTCTAAAGCCATGACATAATATTCTGCAATTTTCCAAGCTGTTTAAAGGCACAGTCAACTTAGTGTATGTAAACTTCTGACCCACTGGAATTGTGATACAGTGAATTATAAGTGAAATAATCTGTCTGTAAACTATTGTTGGAAAAACGTCTTGTGTCATGCACAAAGTATGCCAAAACTATAGTTTGGTAACAATACATCTGTGAGGTGGTTGAAAAACAAGTTCTAATGACTCCAACCTAAGTGTATTTAAACTTCTGACTTCAACTGTACATTAACAGTATAATATATACATTAACATATAGAATTATATATAATTTACATTAACATATAGGATTATATACAGTATAATATATACATTAACATATAGGATTATATATAATATACATTAACATATAGGATTATATATAATTTACATTAACATATAGGATTATATACAGTATAATATATACATTAACATATAGAATTATATATAATATACATTAACATATAGGATTATATACAGTATAATATATACATTAACATATAGGATTATATATAATATACATTAACATATAGGATTATATATAATATACATTAACATATAGGATTATATATAATATACATTAACATATAGGATTATATATAATATACATTAACATATAGGATTATATATAATTTACATTAACATATAGGATTATATACAGTATAATATATACATTAACATATAGAATTATATATAATATACATTAACATATAGGATTATATACAGTATAATATATACATTAACATATAGGATTATATATAATATACATTAACATATAGGATTATATATAATATACATTAACATATAGGATTATATATAATATACATTAACATATAGGATTATATATAATATACATTAACATATAGGATTATATATAATTTACATTAACATATAGGATTATATACAGTATAATATATACATTAACATATAGAATTATATATAATATACATTAACATATAGGATTATATACAGTATAATATATACATTAACATATAGGATTATATATAATATACATTAACATATAGAATTATATATAATATACATTAACATATAGGATTATATATAATATACATTAACATATAGGATTATATATAATATACATTAACAGTATAATATATACATTAACATATAGAATTATATATAATATACATTAACATATAGGATTATATACAGTATAATATATACATTAACATATAGGATTATATATAATATACATTAACATATAGGATTATATATAATATACATTAACATATAGGATTATATATAATATACATTAACATATAGGATTATATATAATATACATTAACATATAGGATTATATATAATATACATTAACATATAGGATAATATATAATATACATTAACATATAGGATTATATATAATATACATTAACATATAGGATTATATATAATTTACATTAACATATAGGATTATATACAGTATAATATATACATTAACATATAGAATTATATATAATATACATTAACATATAGGATTATATACAGTATAATATATACATTAACATATAGGATTATATATAATATACATTAACATATAGGATTATATATAATATACATTAACATATAGGATTATATATAATATACATTAACATATAGGAT
This sequence comes from Oncorhynchus mykiss, assembly GCF_013265735.2. NCBI lineage: Eukaryota > Metazoa > Chordata > Actinopteri > Salmoniformes > Salmonidae > Oncorhynchus > Oncorhynchus mykiss. The sequence goes on from NW_023493680.1 coordinate 314,391, forward strand.
TATATATAATATACATTAACATATAGGATTATATACAATATACATTAACATATAGGATTATATACAGTATAATATATACATTAACATATAGGATTATATATAATATACATTAACATATAGGATTATATATAATATACATTAACATATAGGATTATATACAATATACATTAACATATAGGATTATATACAGTATAATATATACATTAACATATAGGATTATATATAATATACATTAACATATAGGAAGATATATATAATATACATTAACATGTAGGATTATATATAATATACATTAACATATAGGATTATATACAGTATAATATACATTAACATATAGGATTATATATAATATACATTAACATATAGGATTATATATAATATACATTAACATATAGGATTATATACAGTATAATATATACATTAACATATAGGATTATATATAATATACATTAACATGTAGGATTATATATAATATACATTAACATATAGGATTATATATAATATACATTAACATATAGGATTATATACAATATACATTAACATATAGGATTATATACAGTATAATATATACATTAACATATAGGATTATATATAATATACATTAACATATAGGAAGATATATATAATATACATTAACATGTAGGATTATATATAATATACATTAACATATAGGATTATATACAGTATAATATATACATTAACATATAGGATTATATATAATATACATTAACATGTAGGATTATATATAATATACATTAACATATAGGATTATATATAATATACATTAACATATAGGATTATATACAGTATAATATATACATTAACATATAGGATTATATATAATATACATTAACATATAGGATTATATATAATATACATTAACATATAGGATTATATACAATATACATTAACATATAGGATTATATACAGTATAATATATACATTAACATATAGGATTATATATAATATACATTAACATATAGGATTATATATAATATACATTAACATATAGGATTATATATAATATACATTAACATATAGGATTATATATAATATACATTAACATATAGGATTATATACAATATACATTAACATATAGGATTATATATAATATACATTAACATATAGGATTATATACAGTATAATATATACATTAACATATAGGATTATATATAATATACATTAACATATAGGATTATATATAATATACATTAACATATAGGATTATATATAATATACATTAACATATAGGATTATATACAGTATAATATATACATTAACATATAGGATTATATATAATATACATTAACATGTAGGATTATATATAATATACATTAACATATAGGATTAAATATAATATACATTAACATATAGGATTATGTATAATATACATTAACATATAGGATTATATATAATATACATTAACATATAGGATTATATACAGTATAATATATACATTAACATATAGGATTATATATAATATACATTAACAGGTGTCAATCATAACGTTAGATGGGGTTTTAACTGATTGTCCCCTCCCTCTCTCCATCTCTCTCCAACTCTCTCCATCTCTCCATCTCTCTCTCATCTCTCCATCTCATCTCTCCATCTCTCTCTCCATCTCTCTCTCCATCTCTCTCTCCATCTATCTCCATCTCTCTCTCCATCTATCTCCATCTCATCTCTCAATCTCATCTCTGCATCTCTCTCCACCTATAGTTTTGTAGGCTGGGACCTGCAGCACATCATAACATTAGATGCTGTGGAGGAAGACAGTAAGAGTCAGATCATGTTGAAGAAGGTCCAATCCCCGGTGGTTCTGTTGTACTGCTCTAAAGACGAGGGAGTCTTTATCCTGGAGGAGGCTCGCTCCCTGGGCCTCACCGGGTTCGGATACATCTGGATCGTCTCCAGCCTGACCTCCGGCACCACCGAGACGGTACCCGAGGAGTTCCCCTCGGGCATGGTGTCCGTCTCCTCTGAGGACTGGGACTACCCTCTGGAGGCGCGGGTGAGGGACGGGCTGGGCATCATCACGTCCGCTGCCTCCGCCATGCTGGAGGAGTACGGCGAAATACCTGAAGCGAGGACTTCCTGTTACGGGACACAGCCGGAGAAGCCTTCCAAGGTTCCTCCTCTCGCTCTGCACAAGTAAGACATGGAGACGGTGTGTGCGTGTGTGTGTGCGTGTGTGTGTGTGTGTGTGTGTGTGTGTGTGTGTGGGTGTGGGTGTGTGTGTGAATTGCTGTTACCTGCTTTCTCATGGTACTAGTTTGTCTCCTAACTGCCTAGCAACTTGTTCCCGAGACAGGCAACGTGTTCTGTACTGAGACAGAGACAGAGACAGAGAGAGACAGATACAGAGAGAGAGAGAGAGAGAGACAGAGAGAGAGCGAGAGAGAGAATGGAGGAAGAGGAGAGGACAGAGAGAGAGAGAGAGAGGGAGAGAGAGAGAGAATGGAGGAAGAGGAGAGGACAGAGATAGAGAGAGAGCGAGAGAGAATGGAGGAAGAGGAGAGGACAGAGAGAGAGAGGGACCACCTGGTCTAGTGATCTCCAAATCTAAAGGAGGGCTTGATGAGCCATCTCTCCTCTCTCTTTCTGTTCAACTCCTCTTCTCTCATCCTGTCTTCACTCAGCTCACAGCAGGGGGAGTTGATGCAGGTCCTGCCAGGTGTGTGTGTGTGTGTGTGTGTGTGTGTGTGTGTGTGTGTGTGTGTGTGTGTGTGTGTGTGCCAGCCCAGGGTCTGCCCACCCATCTGCCTGACGAGGGAGTCGGCGGAGAGGGGAGAGAGAGGGGTGTGAGGACGAGGGAGGATGGAAAGAGCAGGAATAGTAGAACAGAGTCGTGAGAAAAGAGGACAGGAAGTAGACTACAGCTGTGAGGGATAGGCAGAACAGAATCTGGAAGAGAGAGAAGCAGAATATAGTCTGGAAGAGAGAGAAACAGAACAGAACAGAACAGAGGAGAGGAGAGGAGAGGAGAGGAGAGGAGAGGACAATGAGTTTGAGAAGAGAGAGGAGGAGGAGGAGAGAAGGGGAGAGGAGATTGAGTTTGCGAAAAGAGAGGAGAGGAGAGAAGAGTAGAGGAGACTGAGTTTTAGAAGAGAGAGGAGGAGAGAGAAGAGGAGAGGATATTGAGAAGAGAGAGAAGGAGGGAGAGAAGAGGAGAGGTGATTGAGTTTGAGAAGAGAGGGATGGATCGATGGAGGAGGAAAGAGAAGAGGAGATTGCGTTTGAGAAGAGAGGGATGGAGGAGGAAAGAGAAGAGGATAGGAGAGAGAGAGGAGGAGAGAAGAGAGTTCATGTTGTCCAGTCTAGTCCCATCTCTCTAGGGTTAGATGGTAGTACTATGTGTTGTCCAGTCCCATCTCTCTAGGGTTAGATGGTAGTACTATGTGTTGTCCAGTCCAGTCCCATCTCTCTGGGGTTAGATGGTAGTACTATGTGTTGTCCAGTCCAATCTCTCTAGGGTTAGATGGTAGTACTATGTGTTGTCCAGTCCCATCTCTCTAGGGTTAGATGGTAGTACTATGTGTTGTCCAGTCCAGTCCCATCTCTCTGGGGTTAGATGGTAGGACTATGTGTTGTCCAGTCCAGTCCCATCTCTCTAGGGTTAGATGGTAGTACTATGTGTTGTCCAGTACAGTCCCATCTCTCTAGGGTCAGATGGTAGTACTATGTGTTGTCCAGTCCCATCTCTCTAGGGTTAGATGGTAGTACTATGTGTTGTCTAGTCCCATCTCTCTAGGGTTAGATGGTAGTACTATGTGTTGTCTAGTCCCATCTCTCTAGGGTTAGATGGTAGTACTATGTGTTGTCCAGTCCAGTCCCATCTCTCTAAGGTTAGATGGTAGTACTATGTGTTGTCTAGTCCCATCTCTCTAGGGTTAGATGGTAGTACTATGTGTTGTCTAGTCCAGTCCCATCTCTCTAGGGTTAGATGGTAGTACTATGTGTTGTCCAGTCCAGTCCCATCTCTCTAGGGTTAGATGGTAGTACTATGTGTTGTCTAGTCCCATCTCTCTAGAGTTAGATGGTAGTACTATGTGTTGTCTAGTCCAGTCCCATCTCTCTAGGGTTAGATGGTAGTACTATGTGTTGTCCAGTACAGTCCCATCTCTCTAGGGTCAGATGGTAGTACTATGTGTTGTCCAGTCCCATCTCTCTAGGGTTAGATGGTAGTACTATGTGTTGTCTAGTCCCATCTCTCTAGGGTTAGATGGTAGTACTATGTGTTGTCTAGTCCCATCTCTCTAGGGTTAGATGGTAGTACTATGTGTTGTCCAGTCCAGTCCCATCTCTCTAAGGTTAGATGGTAGCACTATGTGTTGTCTAGTCCCATCTCTCTAGGGTTAGATGGTAGTACTATGTGTTGTCTAGTCCAGTCCCATCTCTCTAGGGTTAGATGGTAGTACTATGTGTTGTCCAGTCCAGTCCCATCTCTCTAGGGTTAGATGGTAGTACTATGTGTTGTCTAGTCCCATCTCTCTAGAGTTAGATGGTAGTACTATGTGTTGTCTAGTCCAGTCCCATCTCTCTAGGGTTAGATGGTAGTACTATGTGTTGTCCAGTCCAGTCCCATCTCTCTAGGGTTAGATGGTAGTACTATGTGTTGTCTAGTCCCATCTCTCTAGGGTTAGATGGTAGTACTATGTGTTGTCTAGTCCAGTCCCATCTCTCTAGGGTTAGATGGTAGTACTATGTGTTGTCCAGTCCCATCTCTCTAGGGTTAGATGGTAGTACTATGTGTTGTCCAGTCCCATCTCTCTAGGGTTCGATGGTAGTACTATGTATTGTCCAGTCCCATCTCTCTAGGGTTAGATGGTAGTACTATGTGTTGTCCAGTCCCATCTCTCTAGGGTTAGATGGTAGTACTATGTGTTGTCTAGTCCAGTCCCATCTCTCCAGGGTTAGATGTTAGTACTATGTCTTGTCTAGTCCAGTCCCATCTCTCTAGGGTTAGATGGTAGTACTATGTGTTGTCCAGTCCAGTCCCATCTCTCTAGGGTTATATGGTAGTACTATGTGTTGTCTAGTCCCATCTCTCTAGGGTTAGATGGTAGTACTATGTGTTGTCTAGTCCAGTCCCATCTCTCTAGGGTTAGATGGTAGTACTATGTGTTGTCCAGTCCCATCTCTCTAGGGTTAGATGGTAGTACTATGTGTTGTCCAGTCCCATCTCTCTAGGGTTAGATGGTAGTACTATGTGTTGTCTAGTCCCATCTCTCTAGGGTTAGATGGTAGTACTATGTGTTGTCCAGTCCAGTCCCATCTCTCTAGGGTTAGATGGTAGTACTATGTGTTGTCTAGTCCCATCTCTCTAGGGTTAGATGGTAGTACTATGTGTTGTCTAGTCCAGTCCCATCTCTCTAGGGTTAGATGGTAGTACTATGTGTTGTCCAGTCCCATCTCTCTAGGGTTAGATGGTACTACTATGTGGTGAAGCTGTACAATCCCATCTCTCTACTGTACAGCCAGCTGACCTATTTCCCAGCATGCCTATCAGCCCGAGGTGGTTTCACAGATGATGGCGGGACACAGATGGTGCTGTTGCGGGTCAGAGACCTCAGCCAATAGGAGGACAGGTCCAGGACACGGTGTGACCTGATTGGCTGGGTTAGGTCAGAGAATGTAGCCAAGGCAGTTAGATCACATGAGATGTCAGGGGAGAGGAGAAAGACCACTGGCGAGAGGGAGGGAGGGAGGGAGGGAGGGAGGGAAGGAAGGAAGGAAGGTAGTGAGGGAGGGAGAGAGAGAGAGAGAGAGAGGGAGGGAGGGAGAGGGAGGGAAGAAGAGAGAGGGGGAAGGTAGTGAGGGAGCGAGAGAGCGAGGGAGAGAGAGGGAGAGAGGGAGGGAGAGAGGGGGAAGAAGGGAGAGAAGGAGAGAGAGAGGGGGAAGGAGGGAGAGAGAGTGGGAAGGTAGTGAGGGAGGGAGAGAGGGAGAGAGGGAGAGGGAGAGGGAGAGAGAGAGAGAGAGAGAGAGAGAGAGAGGAGGGGTGAGGGAGTGGGAAGGTAGTGAGGGAGGGAGAGGGAGTGGGAAGGTAGTGAGGGAGGGAGAGGGAGTGGGAAGGTAGTGAGAGAGAGGGAGTGGGAAAGTAGTGAGGGAGTGAGAGAGAGTGGGAAGGTAGTGAGGGAGAGAGGGGGAGGGAGTGGGAAGGTAGTGAGGTAGGGAGGGAGAGGGAGTTGGAAGGTAGTGAGGGAGGGAGAGAGAATGGGAAGGTAGTGAGGGAGAGAGGGGGAGGGAGTGGGAAGGTAGTGAGGTAGGGAGGGAGAGGGAGTTGGAAGGTAGTGAGGGAGCGAAGGAGAGAGAAGCAGCTGCAGCCTGGTCTATAGGGAGTGGAGTTCATGCAGTGTGTGAATGTGTGAATGTGTCTGTTGAACAGGGGAGTCTCAGTATTGTGTAGTAAGAGACCTGCTGTTAACTCACACTAGACTGACTTGTTACTTATCATCCCATCTGATTACATAGTAGCTGTCTTGTCTGCATCGAACTGAGGAGCTAGCTAACTAGGCTAACAGAGCCATAACATTACTACACTTCTCACCTAGCTAACTAGGCTAACATTACTGCACTTCTCACCTAGCTAACTAGGCTAACAGAGCCATAACATAACTACACTTCTCACCTAGCTAACTAGGCTAACGGAGCCATAACATTACTACACTTCTCACCTAGCTAACTAGGCTAACATTACTGCACTTCTCACCTAGCTAACTAGGCTAACATTACTGCACTTCTCACTTAGCTAACTAGGCTAACGGAGCCATAGCATTACTGCACTTCTCACCTAGCTAACTAGGCTAACATTATTGCACTTCTCACCTAGCTAACTAGGCTAACATTACTGCACTTCTCACCTAGCTAACTAGGCTAACGGAGCCATAACATTACTGCACTTCTCACCTAGCTAACTAGGCTAACATTATTGCACTTCTCACCTAGCTAACTAGGCTAACATTACTGCACTTCTCACCTAGCTAACTAGGCTAACGGAGCCATAACATTACTGCACTTCTCACCTAGCTAACTAGGCTAACATTATTGCACTTCTCACCTAGCTAACTAGGCTAACATTACTGCACTTCTCACCTAGCTAACTAGGCTAACGGAGCCATAACATTACTGCACTTCTCACCTAGCTAACTAGGCTAACATTACTGCACTTCTCACCTAGCTAACTAGGCTAACGGAGCCATAACATTACTGCACTTCTCACCTAGCTAACTAGGCTAACGGAGCCATAACATTACTACACTTCTCACCTAGCTAACTAGGCTAACATTATTGCACTTCTCACCTAGCTAACTAGGCTAACATTACTGCACTTATCACCTAGCTAACTAGGCTAACGGAGCCATAACATTACTGCACTTCTCACCTAGCTAACTAGGCTAACATTACTGCACTTCTCACCTAGCTAACTAGGCTAACAGAGCCATAACATTACTGCACTTCTCACCTAGCTAACTAGGCTAACGGAGCCATAACATTACTACACTTCTCACCTAGCTAACTAGGCTAACATTACTGCACTTCTCACCTAGCTAACTAGGCTAACGGAGCCATAACATTACTGCACTTCTCACCTAGCTAACTAGGCTAACGGAGCCATAACATTACTACACTTCTCACCTAGCTAACTAGGCTAACATTACTGCACTTCTCACCTAGCTAACTAGGCTAACGGAGCCATAACATTACTACACTTCTCACCTAGCTAACTAGGCTAACGGAGCCATAACATTACTACACTTCTCACCTAGCTAACTAGGCTAACATTACTGCACTTCTCACCTAGCTAACTAGGCTAACGGAGCCATAACATTACTACACTTCTCACCTAGCTAACTAGGCTAACGGAGCCATAACATTACTACACTTCTCACCTAGCTAACTAGGCTAACATTACTGCACTTCTCACCTAGCTAACTAGGCTAACGGAGCCATAACATTACTACACTTCTCACCTAGCTAACTAGGCTAACGGAGCCATAACATTACTACACTTCTCACCTAGCTAACTAGGCTAACGGAGCCATAACATTACTACACTTCTCACCTAGCTAACTAGGCTAACATTACTACACTTCTCACCTAGCTCACCACGCAAAAAAAAATGTTTTTTTTTATTTACTAGACAAGTCAATTAATTACAAAATCTTATTTAGAATGACGGGCTACTCAGGCAAAACCCAGACGACGCTGTGCCAATTGTGCGCCGCCCTATGGTACTCCCACTCCCAAGCCTGTAGTGATTCACCCTTGGATTCGAACCGGGGTCTGTAGTGATGCCTCTAGCTCTGAGATGCAGTGCCTTAGACCGCTGCGCCCCTCGGGATCCCTAACGGAGGCGTAAGGTTACTGCTCTCCTCACCATGCTTCAGTTAAATACACATAGCACCTCCATTCAGCCTAAATAACAGCCTTCCTGTTGCCTTCTGACTCGTTATCAGATTCCAGCCTAAATAACAGCCTTCCTGTTGACTTCTGACTCATTATCAGATTCCAGCCTAAATAACAGCCTTCCTGTTGACTTCTGACTCATTATCAGATTCCAGCCTAAATAACAGCCTTCCTGTTGACTTCTGACTCATTATCAGATTCTAGCCTAAATAACAGCCTTCCTGTTGACTTCTGACTCATTATCAGATTCTAGCCTAAATAACAGCCTTCCTGTTGACTTCTGACTCGTTATCAGATTCCAGCCTAAATAACAGCCTTCCTGTTGCCTTCTGACTCAGTATCAGATTCCAGCCTAAATAACAGCCTTCCTGTTGACTTCTGACTCGTTATCAGATTCCAGCCTAAATAACAGCCTTCCTGTTGCCTTCTGACTCATTATCAGATTCTAGCCTAAATAACAGCCTTCCTGTTGCCTTCTGACTCATTATCAGATTCCAGCCTAAATAACAGCCTTCCTGTTGACTTCTGACTCATTATCAGATTCCAGCCTAAATAACAGCCTTCCTGTTGACTTCTGACTCATTATCAGATTCTAGCCTAAATAACAGCCTTCCTGTTGACTTCTGACTCATTATCAGATTCTAGCCTAAATAACAGCCTTCCTGTTGACTTCTGACTCGTTATCAGATTCCAGCCTAAATAACAGCCTTCCTGTTGACTTCTGACTCATTATCAGATTCCAGCCTAAATAACAGCCTTCCTGTTGACTTCTGACTCGTTATCAGATTCCAGCCTAAATAACAGCCTTCCTGTTGACTTCTGACTCGTTATCAGATTCCAGCCTAAATAACAGCCTTCCTGTTGACTTCTGACTCATTATAAGATTCTAGCCTAAATAACAGCCTTCCGACTCATTATCAGATTCCAGCCTAAATAACAGCCTTCCTGTTGACTTCTGACTCATTATCAGATTCCAGCCTAAATAACAGCCTTCCTGTTGACTTCTGACTCGTTATCAGATTCCAGCCTAAATAACAGCCTTCCTGTTGACTTCTGACTCGTTATCAGATTCCAGCCTAAATAACAGCCTTCCTGTTGACTTCTGACTCATTATAAGATTCTAGCCTAAATAACAGCCTTCCGACTCATTATCAGATTCCAGCCTAAATAACAGCCTTCCTGTTGACTTCTGACTCAGTATCAGATTCCAGCCTAAATAACAGCCTTCCTGTTGACTTCTGACTCATTATCAGATTCTAGCCTAAATAACAGCCTTCCTGTTGACTTCTGACTCATTATCAGATTCCAGCCTAAATAACAGCCTTCCTGTTGACTTCTGACTCAGTATCAGATTCCAGCCTAAATAACAGCCTTCCTGTTGACTTCTGACTCATTATCAGATTCTAGCCTAAATAACAGCCTTCCTGTTGACTTCTGACTCATTATCAGATTCCAGCCTAAATAACAGCCTTCCTGTTGACTTCTGACTCATTATCAGATTCCAGCCTAAATAACAGCCTTCCGACTCATTATCAGATTCCAGCCTAAATAACAGCCTTCCTGTTGACTTCTGACTCATTATCAGATTCCAGCCTAAATAACAGCCTTCCTGTTGACTTCTGACTCATTATCAGATTCCAGCCTAAATAACAGCCTTCCGACTCATTATCAGATTCCAGCCTAAATAACAGCCTTCCTGTTGACTTCTGACTCATTATCAGATTCCAGCCTAAATAACAGCCTTCCTGTTGACTTCTGACTCATTATCAGATTCTAGCCTAAATAACAGCCTTCCTGTTGACTTCTGACTCATTATCAGATTCTAGCCTAAATAACAGCCTTCCTGTTGCCTTCTGACTCATTATCAGATTCCAGCCTAAATAACAGCCTTCCTGTTGACTTCTGACTCATTATCAGATTCCAGCCTAAATAACAGCCTTCCTGTTGACTTCTGACTCATTATCAGATTCCAGCCTAAATAACAGCCTTCCTGTTGACTTCTGACTCATTATCAGATTCCAGCCTAAATAACAGCCTTCCTGTTGACTTCTGACTCATTATCAGATTCCAGCCTAAATAACAGCCTTCCTGTTGACTTCTGACTCATTATCAGATTCCAGCCTAAATAACAGCCTTCCTGTTGACTTCTGACTCATTATCAGATTCCAGCCTAAATAACAGCCTTCCTGTTGACTTCTGACTCATTATCAGATTCCAGCCTAAATAACAGCCTTCCTGTTGACTTCTGACTCGTTATCAGATTCCAGCCTAAATAACAGCCTTCCTGTTGCCTTCTGACTCATTATCAGATTCCAGCCTAAATAACAGCCTTCCTGTTGACTTCTGACTCGTTATCAGATTCCAGCCTAAATAACAGCCTTCCTGTTGACTTCTGACTCATTATCAGATTCTAGCCTAAATAACAGCCTTCCTGTTGACTTCTGACTCATTATCAGATTCCAGCCTAAATAACAGCCTTCCTGTTGACTTCTGACTCGTTATCAGATTCCAGCCTAAATAACAGCCTTCCTGTTGACTTCTGACTCGTTATCAGATTCCAGCCTAAATAACAGCCTTCCTGTTGACTTCTGACTCATTATCAGATTCTAGCCTAAATAACAGCCTTCCTGTTGCCTTCTGACTCATTATCAGATTCCAGCCTAAATAACAGCCTTCCTGTTGACTTCTGACTCATTATCAGATTCTAGCCTAAATAACAGCCTTCCTGTTGACTTCTGACTCATTATCAGATTCTAGCCTAAATAACAGCCTTCCTGTTGTCTTCTGACTCAGTATCAGATTCCAGCCTAAATAACAGCCTTCCTGTTGACTTCTGACTCATTATCAGATTCTAGCCTATATCAAATGGATTTATTTGACTTTTTAAAACTATAGATATTGGAAAGGCTTGCGTCAGTAGCTTGTAGGCTGCGTGTGGAAGCCAGGAGACGACAGGTGATTTACAGCCAAATGTTCCTTGATGACAGGTTTACAACCCCTCACCTTACTGCACTGAGTACTGAATCTTAACACAATTTACACCTTGGAGAGAGAGAGAGAGAGAGAGAGAGAGAGAGAGAGAGAGAGAGAGAGAGAGAGAGAGAGAGAGAGAGAGAGAGAGAGAGAGAGAGAGAGAGAGAGAGAGAGAGAGAGAGAGAGAGAGAGAGAGAGAGAGAGAGAGAGAGAGAGAGAGAGAGAGAGAGAGAGAGAGAGAGAGAGAGAGAGAGAGAGAGAGAGAGAGAGAGAGAGAGAGAGAGAGAGAGAGAGAGAGAGAGAGAGAGAGAGAGAGAGAGAGAGAGAGAGAGAGAGAGAGTGTGTGGGAGTAGGACAGGTGTTAACAGACTTTAGCCCTCTTATTTCAGCGCAGGGGAACCAGAATTACCTGTCAACGTGAAAGGCGTAACACACACACACACACACACAAAACAAACAGGACACAGGATGATATCATAGTCTGGGTTTAGAACTGGCCTGTCCTCCTCCTCTGTTCATACCTCCTCCTCCTCCTCTGTTCATACCTCCTCCTCCTCCTCCTCATCCTCCTCTACTCTGTTCATACCTCCTTATCCTCCTCTACTCTGTTCATACCTCCTCCTCCCCCTCTGTTCATACCTCCTCCTCCTCCTCCTCTACTCTGTTCATACCTCCTCCTCCACTCTGTTCATACCTCCTCCTCCTCCTCCTCTACTTTACTCTGTTCATACCTCCTCCTCCTCCTCCTCTACTTTACTCTGTTCATACCTCCTCCTCCTCCTCCTCTACTCTGTTCATACCTCCTCCTCCACTCTGTTCATACCTCCTCCTCCTCCTCTGTTCATACCTCCTCCTCTGTTCATACCTCCTCCTCCTCCTCCTCCTCCTCATCCTCCTCTACTCTGTTCATGCCTCCTTATCCTCCTCTACTCTGTTCATACCTCCTCCTCCCCCTCTGTTCATACCTCCTCCTCCTCCTCCTCTACTCTGTTCATACCTCCTCCTCCACTCTGTTCATACCTCCTCCTCCTCCTCCTCTACTTTACTCTGTTCATACCTCCTCCTCCTCCTCCTCTACTTTACTCTGTTCATACCTCCTCCTCCTCCTCCTCCACTCTGTTCATACCTCCTCCTCCTCCTCCTCTACTTTACTCTGTTCATACCTCCTCCTCCTCCTCCTCTACTCTGTTCATACCTCCTCCTCCACTCTGTTCATACCTCCTCCTCCTCCTCTGTTCATACCTCCTCCTCCTCCTCCTCCTCCTCATCCTCCTCTACTCTGTTCATACCTCCTCCTCCCCCTCTGTTCATACCTCCTCCTCCTCCTCCTCTACTCTGTTCATACCTCCTCCTCCCCCTCTGTTCATACCTCCTCCTCCTCCTCCTCCTCCTCCTTTCTCCTTTACTCTGTCCATACCTCCTCCTTTCTCCTTTACTCTGTCCATACCTCCTCCTTTCTCCTTTACTCTGTCCATACCTCCTCCTTTCTCCTTTACTCTGTCCATACCTCCTCCTTTCTCCTTTACTCTGTCCATACCTCCTCCTTTCTCCTTTACTCCGTCCATACCTCCTCCTCGTCCTCTAGACTGTTCATACCTCCTCCTTTCTCCTTTACTCTGTCCATACCTCCTCCTTTCTCCTTTACTCTGTCCATACCTCCTCCTTTCTCCTTTACTCTGTCCATACCTCCTCCTTTCTCCTTTACTCTGTCCATACCTCCTCCTTTCTCCT
>NW_023493680.1:330000-340000 GCF_013265735.2 Oncorhynchus mykiss
GTGTTTGGAGGAAGAAGAAGGATGAGTACAACCCCAAGAGCACCATCCCAACCGTGAAGCATGGAGGTGGAAACATCATTCTTTGGGGATGCTTTTCTGCAAAGGGGACAGGACGACTGCACCGTATTGAGGGGAGGATGGATGGGGCTATGTATCGCGAGATCTTGGCCAACAACCTCCTTCCCTCAGTAAGAGCATTGAAGATGGGTCATGGCTGGGTCTTCCAGCATGACAACGACCCGAAACACACAGCCAGGGCAACTAAGGAGTGGCTCCGTAAGAAGCATCACAAGGTCCTGGAGTGGCCTAACCAGTCTCCAGACCTGAACCTAATAGAACATCTTTGAAGGGAGCTGGAAGTCCGTATTTCCCAGCGACAGCCCCGAAACCTGAAGGATCTGGAGAAGGTCTGTATGGAGGAGTGGGCCAAAATCCCTGCTGCAGTGTGTGAAAACCTGGTCAAGAACTACAGGAAACATATGATGTCTGTAATTGCAAACAAAGGTTTCTGTACCAAATATTAAGTTCTGCTTTTCTGATGTATCAAATACTTATGTCATGCAATAAAATGCAAATTAATTACTTAAAAATCATACAATGTGATTTTCTGGATTTTTGAGGACAGTATATATACAGGACAGGACAGTATATATACAGGACAGGACAGTATATATACAGGACAGGACAGGACAGGACAGTATATATACAGGACAGGACAGTATATATACAGGACAGTATATATACAGGACAGGACAGTCTATATACAGGACAGGACAGGACAGGACAGTATATATACAGGACAGGACAGGCAGAGAGGAGAGGACAGTATATATATACAGGACAGGACAGGACAGTATATATACAGGACAGGCAGAGAGGAGAGGACAGTATACAGTGCCTTGCGAAAGTATTCGGCCCCCTTGAACTTTGCAACCTTTTGCCACATTTCAGGCTTCAAACATAAAGATATAAAACTGTATTTTTTTGTGAAGAATCAACAACAAGTGGGACACAATCATGAAGTGGAATGACATTTATTGGATATTTCAAACTTTTTTAACAAATCAAAAACTGAAAAATTGGGCGTGCAAAATTATTCAGCCCCTTTACTTTCAGTGCAGCAAACTCTCTCCAGAAGTTCAGTGAGGATCTCTGAATGATCCAATGTTGACCTAAATGACTAATGATGATAAATACAATCCACCTGTGTGTAATCAAGTCTCCGTATAAATGCACCTGCACTGTGATAGTCTCAGAGGTCCGTCAAAAGCGCAGAGAGCATCATGAAGAACAAGGAACACACCAGGCAGGTCCGAGATACTGTTGTGAAGAAGTTTAAAGCCGGATTTGGATACAAAAAGATTTCCCAAGCTTTAAACATCCCAAGGAGCACTGTGCAAGCGATAATATTGAAATGGAAGGAGTATCAGACCACTGCAAATCTACCAAGACCTGGCCGTCCCTCTAAACTTTCAGCTCATACAAGGAGAAGACTGATCAGAGATGCAGCCAATAGGCCCATGATCACTCTGGATGAAATGCAGAGATCTACAGCTGAGGTGGGAGACTCTGTCCATAGGACAACAATCAGTCGTATATTGCACAAATCTGGCCTTTATGGAAGAGTGGCAAGAAGAAAGCCATTTCTTAAAGATATCCATAAAAAGTGTTGTTTAAAGTTTGCCACAAGCCACCTGGGAGACACACCAAACATGTGGAAGAAGGTGCTCTGGTCAGATGAAACCAAAATTGAACTTTTTGGCAACAATGCAAAACGTTATGTTTGGCGTAAAAGCAACACAGCTCATCATCCTGTGGGCTGTAAATATAAATGTATAAAAAACGTAAATAAAATATATCTTATTTCCTGAGTTCTCCTAATTTTTTTTTTTTTAAATAATTTGTATAATATAATATAATTTCCTAATTTATTTTATTTTTTAACATTTGAGAGCACCAATGCTACCTTCAGACAGTTTGTTTTTTAAGTTAGAGCCCTGTGTGACAACACCAACTGTCTCTATCCATCCCGTGGTGTTTGTCATTGATAACATCATAAATCAGGGTTGTGTGACAGCAGTTTGTCAACACTACAGATAAATGACTGGACCGATTCATCATTGTCTACTGACCTGTCTGATATCTGGGTGGTTACTAATCTTTGGTGTAGACGTATTGTGGTGTGATTATCTTGGTATTTGGTGTTTAGTGTCTTTGGTGTTTAGTATCTTTGGTGTTAAGTATATTTGGTGATTGGTATCTTTGGTGTTTAATATCTTTGGTGTTTAGTGTCTTTGGTGTTTAGTATCTATGGTGTTTAGTATATTTGGTGTTTAATATCTTTGGTGTTTAATATCTTTGTTGTGTAATATCTTTGGTGTTTAGTATATTTGGTGTTTAGTATCTTTGGTGTGTAATATCTTTGGTGTTTAGTATCTTTGGTGTTTAGTATCTTTGGTGTTTAGTATCTATGGTGTTTAGTATCATTGGTGTTTAGTATCATTGGTGTTTAGTATTTTGGTGTGTAATATCTTTGGTGTTTAGTATCTTTGGTGTTTAGTATCTATGGTGTTTAGTATCTTTGGTGTTTAGTATCATTGGTGTTTAGTATCTGTGGTGTGTAATATCTTTGGTGTTTAGTATCTTTGGTGTTTAGTATCTTTGGTGTTTAGTATCTTTGGTGTTTAGTATCTATGGTGTTTAGTATCTTTGGTGTTTAGTATCATTGGTGTTTAGTATCTTTGGTGTGTAATATCTTTGGTGTTTAGTATCTTTGGTGTTTAGTATCTATGGTGTTTAGTATCTTTGGTGTTTAGTATCATTGGTGTTTAGTATCTTTGGTGTTTAATATCTTTGGTGTTTAGTATCTTTGGTGTTTAGTATCTTTGGTGTTTAGTATCATTGGTGTTTAGTATCTTTGGTGTGTAATATCTTTGGTGTGTAATATCTTTGGTGTTTAGTATCTATGGTGTGTAATATCTTTATTGTAGAGTAGGGGTGTTAACCTCAGTGTCCTGGCTAAATTCCCAATCTGGCCCTCGAACCATCACAGTCACCTAATAATCCCCAGTTTACAATTGGCTCATTCATCCCCCTCCTCTCCCCTGTAACTATTCCCCAGGTCGTTGCTGCAAATGAGAACGTGTTCTCAGTCAACTTACCTGGTAAAATAACAGATAAAAAAAATAATAAAAAAATTGGAGAAGGGTGTATACTATATATCTGATTGGATGGGGTGTATTCTATATGTTAATTCTATATATCTGATTGGAGGGGGTGTATTCTATATATCTGATTGGAGGGGGTGTATTCTATATGTTAATTCTATATATCTGATTGGAGGGGGTGTATTCTATATATCTGATTGGAGGGGGTGTATTCTATATATCTGATTGGATGGGGTGTAGTCTATATGTTAATACTATATATCTGAATGGAGGGGGTATATTCTATATGTTAATACTATATATCTGATTGGAGGGGGTGTATTCTATATGGTAATACTATATATATGAATGGAGGGGGTATATTATATATGTTAATACTATATATCTGATTGGAGGGGGTGTATTCTATATGGTAATACTATATATCTGATTGGAGGGGGTGTATTCTATATGGTAATACTAGATATCTGATTGGATGGGGTGTATTCTATATGTTAATACTATATATCTGATTGGAGGGGGTGTATTCTATATGCTAATACTATATGTCTGATTGGAGGGGTTGTATTCTATATGTTAATTCTATATATCTGATTGGAGGGGGTGTATTCTATATATATATGATTTTAGGGGGTGTATTCTATATATCTGATTGGATGGGTGTATTCTATATGTTAATACTATATATCTGATTGGATGGGGTGTATTCTGTATGTTAATACTATATATCTGATTGGCTGGGGTGTATTCTATATGGTAATACTATATATCTGATTGGAGGGGGTGTATTCTATATATCTGATTGGAGGGGGTGTATTCTATATATCTGATTGGATGGGGTGTATTCTATATGGTAATACTATATATCTGAATGGAGGGGGTATATTCTATATGTTAATACTATATATCTGATTGGAGGGGGTGTATTCTATATATCTGATTGGATGGGGTGTATTCTACATGTTAATACTATATATCTGATTGGATGGGGTGTATTATATATGTTAATACTATATATCTGATTCGAGGGGGTGTATTCTATATGGTAATACTATATATCTGATTGGAGGGGGTGTATTCTATATGGTAATACTATATATCTGAATGGAGGGGGTATATTCTATATGTTAATACTATATATCTGATTCGAGGGGGTGTATTCTATATGGTAATACTATATATCTGATTGGAGGGGGTGTATTCTATATGGTAATACTATATATCTGAATATAGGGGGTATATTCTATATGTTAATACTATATATCTGATTCGAGGGGGTGTATTCTATATGGTAATTCTATATATCTGATTGGAGGGGGTGTATTCTATATGGTAATACTATATATCTGAATGGAGGGGGTATATTCTATATGTTAATACTATATATCTGATTCGAGGGGGTGTATTCTATATGGTAATACTATATATCTGATTGGATGGGGTGTATTCTATATGGTTATACTAGATATCTGATTGGCTGTAGAGTCTGATCCTGCTGCACCCTCTGTTGCTCTAACTGACTGTTAAAATCTCCTGTTCTTTCACCACTCTGCTGCAGTGTGTGTGTGTGTGTGTGTGTGTGTGTGTGTGTGTGTGTGTGTGTGTGTGTGTGTGTGTGTGTGTGTGTGTGTGTGTGTGTGTGTGTGTGAGTGCGTTTGTGTTGCGCGTGTGTGTGTGCGTGTGTGTCTGTGTGTGTTTGAGTGTGTGTGTGTGTGTGTGTGTGTGCTCTCTTAGCTATGCTGCAGTATGTGAGTTCTTATCTCTTTTTCTTCATGGCTGCAGAGTGTGTGTGATGTGTGTTTGTGTGTGTGTGTTTGTTGCTGTTCTGCAGAGTGCGTGTGTGTGTGTGTGTTTGTGTGTGTGTGTGTGTGTGTTTGTTGCTGTTCTGCAGTAGCGTGTGTGTGTGAAGACCTGGTTTCTGTGTGGTGCAGTGGCCCTCCTCCAAACCACTCCGATATTTTGATCCCTCTATGTCTGGTCTAGCAGAACGCTCTTCCTCTCTCTCTGTCTCTTCCCATTCCTCTGTCTTCCTCTCTCTCTTCCCCTTCCTCTCTCTCTTCCCATTCCTCTGTCTTCCTCTCTCTCTCTCTTCCCCTTCCTCTGTCTTCCTCTCTCTCTTCCCCTCCCTCCCTCTGTCCTGCTCTA
Source organism: Oncorhynchus mykiss (assembly GCF_013265735.2). Lineage (NCBI taxonomy): Eukaryota > Metazoa > Chordata > Actinopteri > Salmoniformes > Salmonidae > Oncorhynchus > Oncorhynchus mykiss. Next base: position 335,313 of record NW_023493680.1, read on the forward strand.
TTAAAAGGCTCTCATACTATAGTCAATATACACAGAGTGTACAAAACATTAAGAACGCCTGCTCTTTCCGTGACACAGACTGACCAGGTGAATTCAGGTGGAAGCTATGATCCCTTATTGATGTCCCCTGTTAAATACACTTCAATCAGTGTAGATGAAGAAGGGGAGGAGACCTGGTTGAAGGAAAGATTTTTAAACCTCTAGACAATTGACACGTGGATTGTATATGTGTGTGCCATTCAGAGGGTGAACTGGCAAGACACAAATATTTAATGCCTTTTCTTTATTTTATTTGACCTTTATTTAACGAGGCAAGTCAGTTATGAACAAATTATTATTTACAATGACGGTCTAGGAACAGTGGGTTAACTGGTCTAGGAACAGTGGGGTTAACTGGTCTAGGAACAGTGGGGTTAACTGGTCTAGGAACAGTGGGTTAACTGGTCTAGGAACAGTGGGTTAACTGCCTTGTTCAGGGGCAGAACAACAGATTTTTTAACCTTGTCAGCTCGGGGATTTGAACTTGCAACCTTCCGGTTATATTTTTACCTTTTTGAGACACTTGATATTGTAAAGAAAAACCCCCCTTGGCTTATTCTTCAGCACTCGTAGTCTTGGATACCTTCGTAAATATGGGCCCTGAAATACGCAGCCTATCAAGAGGATGTGTGAAGTGATGTTGAATGACCCAGTTACCAGTATGTCCCTGGGTTAGTTATGTCTAATGACCCAGTTACCAGTATGTCCCTGGGTTAGTTATGTCTAATGACCCAGTGACCAGTATGTCCCTGGGTTAGTTATGTCTAATGACCCAGTTACCAGTATGTCCCTGGGTTAGTTATGTCTAATGACCCAGTTACCAGTATGTCCCTGGGTTAGTTATGTCTAATGACTCTGTTACCAGTATGTCCCTGGGTTAGTTATGTCTAATGACCCAGTTACCAGTGTGTCCCTGGGTTAGTTATGTCTAATGACCCAGTTACCAGTATGTCCTTGGGTTAGTTATGTCTAATGACCCAGTTACCAGTATGTCCCTGGGTTAGTTATGTCTAATGACCCAGTTACCAGTATGTCCCTGGGTTAGTTATGTCTAATGACCCAGTTACCAGTATGTCCCTGGGTTAGTTATGTCTAATGACCCAGTTACCAGTATGTCCCTGGGTTAGTTATGTCTAATGACCCAGTTACCAGTATGTCCCTGGGTTAGTTATGTCTAATGACCCAGTTACCAGTATGTCCCTGGGTTAGTTATGTCTAATGACCCAGTTACCAGTATGTCCCTGGGTTAGTTATGTCTAATGACCCAGTTACCAGTATGTCCCTGGGTTAGTTATGTCTAATGACCCAGTTACCAGTGTGTCCCTGGGTTAGTTATGTCTAATGACCCAGTTACCAGTATGTCCCTGGGTTAGTTATGTCTAATGACCCAGTTACCAGTATGTCCCTGGGTTAGTTATGTCTAATGACCCAGTTACCAGTATGTCCCTGGGTTAGTTATGTGTAATGACCCAGTTACCAGTATGTCCCTGGGTTAGTTATGTCTAATGACCCAGTTACCAGTATGTCCCTGGGTTAGTTATGTCTAATGACCCAGTTACCAGTATGTCCCTGGGTTAGTTATGTCTAATGACCCAGTTACCAGTATGTCCCTGGGTTAGTTATGTCTAATGACCCAGTTACCAGTATGTCCCTGGGTTAGTTATGTCTAATAACCCAGTTACCAGTATGTCCCTGGGTTAGTTATGTCTAATAACCCAGTTACCAGTATGTCCCTGGGTTAGTTATGTCTAATAACCCAGTTACCAGTATGTCCCTGGGTTAGTTATGTCTAATGACCCAGTTACCAGTATGTCCCTGGGTTAGTTATGTCTAATGACCCAGTTACCAGTATGTCCCTGGGTTAGTTATGTCTAATGACCCAGTTACCAGTGTGTCCCTGGGTTAGTTATGTCTAATGACCCAGTTACCAGTATGTCCCTGGGTTAGTTATGTCTAATGACCCAGTTACCAGTATGTCCCTGGGTTAGTTATGTCTAATGACCCAGTTACCAGTATGTCCCTGGGTTAGTTATGTCTAATGACCCAGTTACCAGTATGTCCCTGGGTTAGTTATGTCTAATGACCCAGTTACCAGTATGTCCCTGGGTTAGTTATGTCTAATGACCCAGTTACCAGTATGTCCCTGGGTTAGTTATGTCTAATGACCCAGTTACCAGTATGTCCCTGGGTTAGTTATGTCTAATGACCCAGTTACCAGTATGTCCCTGGGTTAGTTATGTCTAATGACCCAGTTACCAGTATGTCCCTGGGTTAGTTATGTCTAATGACCCAGTTACCAGTATGTCCCTGGGTTAGTTATGTCTAATGACCCAGTTACCAGTATGTCCCTGGGTTAGTTATGTCTAAGAAGGAGTTTTTTTTAAAGGATGCATGGATTTTCTGATTGACTACACTGGCTATGTTGATATACTGAACAAGAAGATGTGGGAGAGATTCCCTGGTGGTCTGGAACCAGGGAGAACTTCCCTGGTTTTCCGTAACCAGGGACAGAGCTTCCCTGGTTGTCAGTAACCAGGGACAGAGCTTCCCTGGTTGTCTGGAACCAGGGAGAGAGCGTCCATGGTTGTCTGGAACCAGGGAGAGAGTTTCCCTGGTGGTCTGGAATCAGGGAGAGAGCTTCCCTGGTTGTCTGGAACCAGGGAGAGAGCTTCCATGGTTGTCTGGAACCAGGGAGAGCTTCCATGGTTGTCTGGAATCAGGGAGAGAGCTTCCTTGGTTGTCTGGAACCAGGGAGAGCTTCCATGGTTGTCTGGAATCAGGGAGAGAGTTTCCCTGGTGGTCTGGTATCAGGGAGAGAGTTTCCCTGGTGGTCTGGTATCAGGGAGAGAGTTTCCCTGGTGGTCTGGAATCAGGGAGAGAGTTTCCCTGGTGGTCTGGAATCAGGGAGAGAGTTTCCCTGGTTGTCTGGAATCAGGGAGAGAGTTTCCCTGGTTGTCTGGAATCAGGGAGAGAGTTTCCCTGGTTGTCTGGAATCAGGGAGAGAGTTTCCCTGGTGGTCTGGAATCAGGGAGAGAGCTTCCTTGGTTGTCTGGAACCAGGGAGAGCTTCCATGGTTGTCTGGAATAAGGGAGAGAGTTTCCCTGGTTGTCTGGAATCAGGGAGAGAGTTTCCCTGGTGGTCTGGAATCAGGGAGAGAGTTTCCCTGGTTGTCTGGAATCAGGGAGAGAGTTTCCCTGGTTGTCTGGAATCAGGGAGAGAGTTTCCCTGGTTGTCTGGAATCAGGGAGAGAGCCTGGGTTTCACTTTTGGTTTGTGGGTGTTTGTTTCCGTGTGAGTGTTTGGGCCACACGGTACTGTTTCGTTTTGTTCAGTTTTGTTCAGTGTTCAGTGTGTTTATTAAAAAGACACGCTGCACCTTGGTCCTCCTCTCTATCTCCAGACGACATCCGTTACACAGTTAGAGAGCTTCCCTGGTTGTTAGGAACCAGGAAGAGAGCTTCCATGGTTGTTTGGGAACCAAAACATTGCAGGTTCAAAATCTACATGTTGTTTTATAGACGGGTTGGCTGACAACGGCACAACATTATTTATTCTGCGGACATCGATTTGGCCCGGAAGGTTCTGTTATGATTCTGAAACGGTCGGATTTCAAGCAGCAATGACAATAAACTGTCCTGTGAGGGGAATTGTGAGTGGCTCGTTTCAGCTCGTTTTTAAACATCTTGTCATTGACTCCGTGTCTTTGTTTTTGAGGTGTTTTGACTGATGTCAGGTCTTTAGCTAATATGGCTAATATGAGCTAGCTAGCTAGCTAACCAACAACTGTAATGACTGATGTCAGGTCTTTAGCTAATATGGCTAAAATGAGCTAGCTAACTAGCTAACCAACGACTGTAATGACTGATGTCAGGTCTTTAGCTAATATGGCTAAAATGAGCTAGCTAACTAGCTAACCAACGACTGTAATGATTGATGTCAGGTCTTTAGCTAATATGGCTAAAATGAGCTAGCTAGCTAGCTAACCAACCACTGTAATGATTGATGTCAGGTCTTTAGCTAATATGGCTAAAATTAGCTAGCTAGCCAACGACTGTAACGATTGATGTCAGGTCTATAGCTAATATGGCTAAAATGAGCTAGCTAGCTAGCTAACCAACGACTATAACGATTGATGTCAGGTCTATAGCTAATATGGCTAAAATTAACTAGCTAGCTAGCTAACCAACCACTGTAACGATTGATGTCAGGTCTTTAGCTAATATGGCTAAAATGAGCTAGCTAGCTAGCTAACCAACGACTGTAACGATTGATGTCAGGTCTTTAGCTAATATGGCTAAAATGAGCTAGCTAGCTAGCTAACCAACGACTGTAACGATTGATATCAGGTCTATAGCTAATATGGCTAAAATGAGCTAGCTAGCTAGCTAACCAACGACTGTAACGATTGATGTCAGGTCTTTAGCTAATATGGCTAAAATGAGCTAGCTAGCTAGCTAACCAATGACTGTAACGATTGATGTCAGGTCTATAGCTAATATGGCTAAAATGAGCTAGCTAGCTAGCTAACCAACGACTGTAACGATTGATGTCAGGTCTTTAGCTAATATGGCTAAAATGAGCTAGCTAACCAACGACTGTAACGATTGATGTCAGGTCTTTAGCTAATATGGCTAAAATTAGCTAGCTAGC
>NW_023493680.1:352500-355000 GCF_013265735.2 Oncorhynchus mykiss
TCCCAGCCCTGTTCTGTTCAGTAGGTGGGTCTCCTCCTCCTCCTCCTCCTCTCAGACTAGTTAATCCCAGCCCTGTTCTGTGTCTCCTCCTCCTCCTCCTCCTCCTCTCGGACTAGTTAATCCCGGTCCTGTTCAATAGATGGATTGCTGTACTGATCTCTGATTTCGTCTCAACCTGAATTTAAATTAAATCCGAGCCCTCTGGTATTGAGGTGCTCTCGGGTCACTGTGTGTGTGTGTGTGTGTGTGTGTCTCTCTCTCTCTCTATCTCTCAATGTTGACAGAGAAACCATGTATCTCTCTCTCCCTGTGTCTTTCTCTCAATTCAATTTAAGAGCTTTATTGTCTGCTGACAACAATTTCATGACGCTTGTTTTTGCGTTTACTGACACCGGTCATATTCAACGGGACTGTTGTAGAAAACGTCACGTAACGTTAACTAACGAGCCGGGCTAACGTTAGCTAGTTAAACAATAAACAGTGACAACAGTGCCACAGTGCTGGGAGCTAACCAAGCAGGTTCAATGTTAGCTAATAATAACATTTGTTAAGGAGCCAGCCAGCTAACGTTAGCTAGCTAGCTAACAGTACACTTTATCTTAGGACATACAGCTAGCTAGCTAACAGTACACTTTATCTTAGGACATACAGCTAGCTAGCTAACAGTACACTTTATCTTAGGACATATAGCTACTTAGCAAACGTTAGCTAGCTAGCTAGCAGTACACTTTATCTTAGGACATACAGCTAGCTAGCTAACAGTACACTTTATCTTAGGACATACAGCTAGCTAGCTAACAGTACACTTTAGCTTAAGACATATAGCTAGCTAGCTAACGTTAGCTAGCTAGCTAACAGTACACTTTATTTTAAGACATATAGCTAGCTAGCTAACAGTACACTTTATTTTAAGACATATAGCTAGCTAGCTAGCAGTACACTTTATCTTAGGACATACAGCTAGCTAGCTAGCAGTACACTTTATCTTAGGACATACAGCTAGCTAGCTAACAGTACACTTTATCTTAGGACATACAGCTAGCTAGCTAACAGTACACTTTATCTTAGGACATACAGCTAGCTAGCTAACAGTACACTTTAGCTTAAGACATATAGCTAGCTAGCTAACGTTAGCTAGCTAGCTAACAGTACACTTTATTTTAAGACATATAGCTAGCTAGCTAACAGTACACTTTATCTTAAGACATATAGCTAGATAGCTAACAGTACACGTTATCTTAAGGCATATAGCTAGCTAGCTAACGTTAGCTAGCTAGCTAACAGTACACTTTATTTTAGGACATATAGCTAGCTAGCTAACAGTACACTTCAGTTTAAGACATATAGCTAGCTAGCTAACAGTACACTTTAACGTAAGACATATAGCTAGCTAGCTAACAGTACACTTTAAAGTAAGACATATAGCTAGCTAGCTAACAGTACACTTTACAATAAGACATATAGCTAGCTAGCTAACAGTACACTTTAACGTAAGACATATAGCTAGCTAGCTTACAGTACACTTTAAAGTAAGACATATAGCTAGCTAGCTAACAGTACACTTTAACGTAAGACATATAGCTAGCTAGCTAACAGTACACTTTAAAGTAAGACATATAGCTAGCTAGCTAACAGTACACTTTACAATAAGACATATAGCTAGCTAGCTAACAGTACACTTTAACGTAAGACATATAGCTAGCTAGTTTACAGTACACTTTATCTTAAGACATATAGCTAGCTAGCTAACATTAGTCTCTAACTAGAACAGCAAACGGCTCTGGGAAATGAATAATAACATCAGTTTAGGAGCCAGCCAGCTAACGTTAGCTAGCTAGCTAACAGTACACTTTATCTTAGGACATATAGCTAGCTAGCTAACAGTAAACTCTATCCTAAGACATATAGCTAGCTAGCTAACAGTAAACTTTATCTTAAGACATATAGCTAGATAGCTAACAGTGCACTTTAGCTTAAGAAATATAGCTAGCTAGCTAAGAGTAAACTTTAGCTTGAAATGAAACCACATTTTTCAAAATCAAAATCAGAAAAAGTGTAATATCTGAAAATGTAGCTAGTTAACGCTAGACTATCTTACCTGTATACATCGTCATGCATGATGGACGCGTCTCCCTGTCAGGAATGCCATACCATGGTTGCCCTTAGATTGAAGATGTAATCCGGAGACATCTGTTTTCTCCATCTCTTTAGCTATCATACTCTAATACCACTGATTTTCAAAACTCGGTCCTCCAGAAAGTGGAGAACAACACTTGTGCAGTGATACTTTTTTTATTTTTTTTATTCGCGTTCGACAGGAATGACTAGCTCAAATAGACGGCAGACCAATGGCAGACCAATCTGAACTCCTCTCTCGGCATGTCACGCCCACTCATTATATCAGCCAATCATGACTAGCGGGAAGGTTGCCCCCGCTTTACCTGTGGCTAAACCACAAAAATGTAACAATTTTATTCGTATTTACAGGTGGCATACAAGT
>NW_023493680.1:367500-417500 GCF_013265735.2 Oncorhynchus mykiss
AGCCTAACCACTACCATGGGACAGCCTAACCACTATCCTGGGACAGCCTAACCACAACCATGGGACAGCCTAACCACTACCCTGGGACTCTACACCACTACCTACCCAGGAACTACTTTCTGCCCTGGTCTAACTGAACTAGGACGGCCTAACCACTACCCTGGGACAGCCTCACCACTACCCTGGGACTCTACACCACTACATACTCAGGAACTACTTTCTGTCTAGACTAACTGAAGTGGGACAGCCTCACCACTACCCTGGGACTCTACACCACTACCTACCCAGGAGCTACTTTCTGCCCTGGTCTAACTGAACTAGGACGGCCTAACCACTACCCTGGGACAGCCTCACCACTACCCTGGGACTCTACACCACTACATACTCAGGAACTACTTTCTGTCTGGTCTAACTGAAGTGGGACAGCCTAACCACCTCCCTGGGACTCTACACCACTACATACTCAGGAACTACTTTCTGTCTGGTCTAACTGAACTGGGACAGCCTAACCACTACCATGGGACAGCCTAACCACTATCCTGGGACAGCCTAACCACAACCATGGGACAGCCTAACCACTACCCTAGGACTCTACACCACTACCTCCCCAGGAACTACTTTCTGCCCTAGTCTAACTGAACTGGGACAGCCTAACCACTACCCTTGGACAGCCTAACCACCTCCCTGGGACTCTACACCACTACCTACTCAGGAACTACTTTCTGTCTGGTCTAACTGAACCGGGACAGCCTAACCACAACCCAGGGACAGCCTAACCACTACCCTGAGACTTCCCTACTACACTACATCACTACCTACTCAGAACTACTTTCTGCTCTCCACCAATCAGGGCTTTATGGTACAGTGGCCAGACGGAAGGCACTCCTCAGTAAAAGGTACATGACAGTCAGCTGGGACCTAAAGGATTCTGAGACCATGAGAAACAAGATTCTCTGGTCTGATGAAACCAAGATTGAACTCTTTGGCCTGAATGCCAAGTTTCACGTCTGGAGGAAACCTGGCACCATCCCTGCGGTGAAGCACGGTGGTGGTGGCAGCATCATGCTGTGGGGATGTTTTTTCAGTAGAAGGGAGACTAGTCAGGATCGAGGCAAAGATGAACAGAGCAAAGTATAGAGAGATATCCTTGATGAAAACCTGCTCCGGAGCCTGTTTCTTTTCTGCTCTGTCATTATGGGGTATAGTTGTGTAGCTTGATGAGGAAGAAAATAAGGTTTCAGAATCAGGTAGTTTTGAGGTGTCAATCAAACCAGGACAGAACAGAGGGAAGGAGTAGAGATGGAAGGATACATAATCCAGAACAGAGGGAAGGAGAAGAGATGGAAGGATACAGAATCCAGAACAGAGGGAAGGAGAAGAGATGGAAGGATACAGAATCCAGAACAGAGGGAAGGAGAAGAGATGGAAGGATACAGAATCCAGAACAGAGGGAAGGAGAAGAGATGGAAGGATACAGAATCCAGAACAGAGGGAAGGAGAAGAGATGGAAGGATACAGAATCCAGAACAGAGGGAAGGAGAAGAGATGGAAGGATACAGAATCCAGAACAGAGGGAAGGAGAAGAGATGGAAGGATACAGAATCCAGGCTGTAATCGCTGTCAAAGATGCTTCAACAAAGTACTGAGTAAAGGGTCTGAATATTTATGGAAATGTGAAATTTCAGATATTATTTATTTTGACCCCTTTTTCTCACCCAATTGGTTGTTGTCTCATCGCCGCAACTCCCGTACGGACTCGGGAGAGGCGACGGTCGAGAGCCGTGCGTCCTCCGTAAACACAACCCCAACCAAGCCGCACTGCTTCTTGACACAATGCACATCCAACCCAGAAACACCGTGCACCTGGTGACCTGGTCAGCGTGCACTGCGCCCGGCCCGCCACAGGAGTCGCTAGTGCACGATGAGACAAGGATATCCCGGTTGGCCAAACCCTCCCTAACCCGGACGATGCTGGGCCAATTGTGTGACCGGCTGTGACAGAGCCTGGACTCGAACCCAGAATCTTTGGTGGCACTGGGGTATTGTGTGTAGCTTGATGAGGGAAAAAACGATTTATTCAAATTTAGAAATAAGGCTGTAACCTAACAAAATGTGAAAAAGTCAAGGGGTCTGAAAACTCTCTCTCTTTCTGTCTCGGTCTCTCTGTCTCTGTCTCTCTCTCTCTCTCTCTCTCTCTCTCTCTCTCTGTCACCAGTAATTAAAGAGAAGTAGTCATAAATTGATTCAGAGAGGATCCTCTATCGACCGACCACAGACAACTGCAGACTCTATATCTAACACAGACCTCTTATAGAACAGGATTGTGTGTGACTGTGTGTGTTCATGTCAGGTGTTTGTGTGTGTCTGTGTGTGTGCGTGAGAGAGACAGCAGAGCATTAGGATTAGTGTTGCAGCTCCATATCCCATTACCCTCTGTCCCAGGACTATCACATCATCAGACCTGGACACATTTAGAGCACCCTACTGCTCTCTGGGTGCCCCTTTCTGTCTCTCTCTCTCTCTCTCTCTCTTTGTCTCTCTCTCTCTGTCGCTCTCTCTCTGTCTCTCTCTCTGTCTCTCTGTCTCTCTCTCTGTCTCTCTCTCTCTCTCTGTCTCTCTCTCTCTCTGTCTCACTCTCTCTCTCTCTGTCTCTCTCTCTCTCTCTCTTTGTCTCTCTCTCTCTCTGTCTCTCTCTCTCGCTCTCGTTCTCTCTCTCGGTCTCTCTCTCTCTCTCTCTGTCTCTCTCTCTCTCTCTCTCTGTCTCTCTCTCTCTCTCTCTGTCTCTCTCTCTCTCTCTCTGTCTCTCTCTCTCTCTCTCTCTCTCTCTCTTTCTCTCTCTCTCTCTCTCTCTCTCTCTTTCTCTCTCTCTCTGTCTCTGTCTCTCTCTTTCTCCCTGTCTCTCTCTCTCTCTCTCTCTATATATATATATATCCATTTCTCCGTGTCTCTCTGTCTGTTTATCTCTCTATCAATTCAATTCAATTCAATTCAAGGGTTTTATTGGCATGGGAAACATGTGTTAACATTGCCAAAGCAAGTGAGGTAGATAATATATAAAGTGAATATATAAAGTGAAATTAACAATAAAAATGAATAGTAAACATTACACATACAGAGGTTTCAAAACAATAAAGACATTACAAATGTCATATTATATATATATATACAGTGTTTTAACAATGTACAAATGGTTAAAGGACACAAGATAAAATAAATAAGCATAAATATGGGTTGTATTTACAATGGTGTTTGTTCTTCACTGGTTGCCCTTTTCTCGTGGCAACAGGTCACAAATCTTGCTGCTGTGATGGCACACTGTGCAATTTCACCCAGTAGATATGGGAGTGTCTATCTCTCTCTCTCTCTCTATATATATATATATATATATCTCTCTCTCTCTCTATATATATATATATATATATATATATATATATATATATATATACAGTGCCTTGCGAAAGTATTCGGCCCCCTTGAACTTTGCGACCTTTTGCCACATTTCAGGCTTCAAACATTAAGATATAAAACTGTATTTTTTTGTGAAGAATCAACAACAAGTGGGACACAATCATGAAGTGGAACGACATTTATTGGATATTTCAAAAATTTTTAACAATTCAAAAACTGAAAAATTGGGTGTGCAAAATTATTCAGCCCCTTTACTTTCAGTGCAGCAAACTCTCTCCAGAAGTTCCAGAAGTTCCGTGAGGATCTCTGAATGATCCAATGTTGACCTAAATGACTAATGATGATAAATACAATCCACCTGTGTGTAATCAAGTCTCCGTATAAATGCACCTGCACTCTGATAGTCTCAGAGGTCCGTTAAAAGTGCAGGGAGCATCATGAAGAACAAGGAACACACCAGGCAGGTCCGAGATACTGTTGTGAAGAAGTTTAAAGCCGGATTTGGATACAAAAAGATTTCCCAAGCTTTAAACATCCCAAGGAGCACTGTGCATAATATTGAAATGGAAGGAGTATCAGACCACTGCAAATCTACCAAGACCTGGCCATCCCTCTAAACTTTCATCTCATACAAGGAGTAGACTGATCAGAGATGCAGCCAAGAGGCCCATGATCACTCTGGATGAACTGCAGAGATCTACAGCTGAGGTGGGAGACTCTGTCCATAGGACAACAATCAGTCGTATATTGCACAAATCTGGCCTTTATGGAAGAGTGGCAAGAAGAAAGCCATTTCTTAAAGATATCCATAAAAAGTGTTGTTTAAAGTTTGCCACAAGCCACCTGGGAGACACACCAAACATGTGGAAGAAGGTGCTCTGGTCAGATGAAACCAAAATTGAACTTTTTGGCAACAATGCAAAACGTTATGTTTGGCGTAAAAGCAACACACCTCATCACCATGAACACACCATCCCCACTGTCAAACATGGTGGTGGCAGCATCATGGTTTGGGCCTGCTTTTCTTCAGCAGGGACAGGGAAGATGGTTAAAATTGATGGGAAGATGGATGGAGCCAAATACAGGAACATTCTGGAAGAAAACCTGATGGAGTCTGCAAAAGACCTGAGACTGGGACGGAGATGTGTCTTCCAACAAGACAATGATCCAAAACATAAAGCAAAATCTACAATGGAATGGTTCAAAAATAAACATATCCAGGTGTTAGAATGGCCAAGTCATAGTCCAGACCTGAATCCAATCGAGAATCTGTGGAAAGAACTGAAAACTGCTGTTCACAAATGCTCTCCATCTAACCTCACTGAGCTCGAGCTGTTTTGCAAGGAGGAATGGGAAAAAATGTCAGTCTCTCGATGTGCAAAACTGATAGAGACATACCCCAAGCGACTAACAGCTGTAATCTCAGCAAAAGGTGGCGCTACAAAGTATTAACTTAAGGGGGCTGAATAATTTTGCACGCCCAATTTGTCAGTTTTTGATTTGTTAAAAAAGTTTGAAATATCCAATAAATGTCGTTCCACTTCATGATTGTGTCCCACTTGTTGTTGATTCTTCACAAAAAAATACAGTTTTATATCTTTATGTTTGAAGCCTGAAATGTGGCAAAAGGTCGCAAAGTTCAAGGGGGCCGAATACTTTCGCAAGGCACTGTATATATATCCATCTCTCCGTGTCTCTCTGTCTGTTTATCTCTCTATCTCTCTCCCCTCACCATCCCTTCGATTTCTGATACTTTAGTCCCAGAGCCCCTAGAGAACGTTGTGACTTTTATAGAAGTGCTGTTTGGACTTTAGTGGTTAGATTTCTAAATACTTTAGTCCCAGAGCCCCTTAGTTGTAGAGAATGTTGTGACTTTTATAGAAGTGCTGTTTGGACTTTAGTTGGTCAGTTTGACGGCTAAAGGACATCTCTTCCCCATTACAATATATCTACAAGTTAAATGAGGGTCCCAGGTGTGTGTTTGTTTGTTTTTGAACAATGCTGTCTTAGATTCACACACACAGATGGCTGGGTGATTACCCATGGAGAACTGTCGGAGAGGAGAGGAGAGGAGAGGAGAGGAGAGGAGAGGAGAGGAGAGGAGAGGAGAGGAGAGGGGGAATGAGAGTAGGGGTGAGGGAAGGAGAGGAGGGGTGAGGGAATGAGAGCAGGGTGAGGGAATGAGAGAAGAGGAGAGGGAAGGAGAGGAGAGAGGGAACGAGAGGAGGGGTGAGGAAAGGAGAGGAGAGGGAGGGAGGGAAGGAGAGGAGAGGAGAGGGAAGGAAAGGAGAGGAGAGAGGGAACGAGAGGAGGGGTGAGGAAAGGAGAGGAGAGGGAAGGAGAGGAGAGGAGAGGAGAGGAGAGGAGAGCTGGAAAAAGAGGGAGAGAAACAACTCTGCCCCCCTCTGCACCAAACAGCACAACTCTGATCAACTCTGCCCCCCTCTGCACCAATCAGCACAACTCTGATCAACTCTGCCCACCTCTGCACCAATCAGCACAACTCTTCACAACTCTGAGTCAGTACAGTGAGTCAGTACATTGCAGTGAGTCAGTACAGTGAGTCAGTACAGTACAGTGAGTCAGTATAGTAAGTCAGTACAGTGAGTTAGTGCAGTGAGTCAGTACAGTACAGTGAGTCAGTACAGTGAGTTAGTGCAGTGAGTCAGTACAGTACAGTTAGTCAGTACAGCGAACCAGTACAGTACAGTGAGTCAGTACAGTACAGTGAGTCAGTACAGTACAGTAAGTCAGTACAGTACAGTGAGTCAGTACAGTAAAGTGAGTAAGTACAGTGAGTCAGTACAGTACAGCGAGTCAGTACAGTGAGTCAGTACAGTATATTGAGTCAGTACAGTGAGTCAGTACATTACAGTGAGTCAGTTCAGTGATTCAGTACATTACAGTGAGTCAGTACAGTGAGTCAGTACAGTGAGTCAGTACAATACAGTGAGTCAGTACAGTACTGTGAGTCAGTACAGTGAGTCAGTACAGTACATTACAGTACAGTAAGTCAGTACAGTGAGTCAGTACAGTGCAGTGCAGTGCAGTACAGTACAGTGAGTCAGTGCAGTACAGTACAGTGAGTCACTACAGTGCAGTACATTGAGTCAGTACAGTGAGTCAGTACAGTGAGTCAGTACAGTGAGTAAGTACAGTACATTACAGTACTGTAAGTCATTACAGTAAATGAGTGCAGTGCGTCAGTACAGTACAATACAGTACAATACAGTACAGTGAGTCATTACAGTACAGTGAGTCATTACAGTACAGTACATTACTGTACAGTAAGTCAGTACAGTGAGTCAGTAAAGTGAGTCAGTAAAGTGAGTCCGTACAGTAAGTCAGTACAGTGAGTCAGTATATCACAGTGAGTCAGTACAGTGAGTCAGTACATCACAGTGAGTCAGTACAGTGAGTCAGTACAGTACAGTGAGTCAGTACAGTACAGTGAGTCAGTGCAGTGCAGTGCAGTGCAGTGCAGTGCAGTGCAGTGCAGTGAGTCAGTACAGTACAGTGAGTCAGTACAGTACAGTGAGTCAGTACAGTACAGTGAGTCAGTACAGTGAGTCAGTTCAGTGAGTCAGTACAGTACAGTGAGTTAGTACAGTACAGTAAGTCAGTACAGTACAGTACATGAAGTCAGTACAGTACAGTACATGAAGTCAGTACAGTACAGTGAGTCAGTACAGTACAGTGTAGTGCAGTGCAGTGCAGTGCAGTGAGTCAGTACAGTACAGTGAGTCAGTACAGTGAGTCAGTACAGTGAGTCAGTACAGTAAAGTGAGTCAGTACAGTAAAGTGAGTCAGTACAGTACAGTGAGTCAGTACAGTACAGTACAGTGAGTCAGTACAGTACAGTGCAGTGCAGTACAGTGAGTCGGTACAGTGCAGTGCAGTACAGTGAGTCAGTACAGTACAGTACAGTGCAGTGCAGTACAGTGCAGTGAGTCAGTACAGTACAGTACAGTGAGTCAGTACAGTACAGTACAGTGAGTCAGTACAGTACAGTGCAGTACAGTGAGTCAGTACAGTACAGTACAGTGAGTCAGTACAGTACAGCACAGTGAGTCAGTACAGTACAGTACAGTGAGTCAGTACAGTACAGTGCAGTACAGTGAGTCAGTGCAGTACAGTACAGTGAGTCAGTACAGTACAGTGCAGTACAGTGAGTCAGTACAGTACAGTACAGTGAGTCAGTACAGTACAGTACAGTGAGTCAGTACAGTACAGTACAGTGAGTCAGTACAGTACAGTGCAGTACAGTGAGTCAGTGCAGTACAGTACAGTGAGTCAGTACAGTACAGTGCAGTACAGTGCAGTACAGTGAGTCAGTACAGTGCAGTGCAGTGAGTCAGTACAGTACAGTACAGTGAGTCAGTACAGTACAGTACAGTGAGTCAGTACAGTACAGTGCAGTACAGTGAGTCAGTGCAGTACAGTACAGTGAGTCAGTACAGTACAGTGCAGTACAGTGAGTCAGTACAGTACAGTGAGTCAGTACAGTACAGTACAGTGAGTCAGTACAGTACAGTGAGTCAGTACAGTACAGTGAGTCAGTACAGTACAGTACAGTGAGTCAGTACAGTACAGTGCAGTACAGTGAGTCAGTACAGTACAGTACAGTGCAGTACAGTGAGTCAGTACAGTACAGTGAGTCAGTACAGTACAGTACAGTGAGTCAGTACAGTACAGTGCAGTACAGTGAGTCAGTACAGTACAGTACAGTGAGTCAGTACAGTACAGTACAGTGAGTCAGTACAGTACAGTACAGTGAGTCAGTACAGTACAGTGCAGTACAGTGAGTCAGTGCAGTACAGTACAGTGAGTCAGTACAGTACAGTGCAGTACAGTGAGTCAGTACAGTACAGTACAGTGAGTCAGTACAGTACAGTACAGTGAGTCAGTACAGTACAGTACAGTGAGTCAGTACAGTACAGTGCAGTACAGTGAGTCAGTGCAGTACAGTACAGTGAGTCAGTACAGTACAGTGCAGTACAGTGCAGTACAGTGAGTCAGTACAGTGCAGTGCAGTACAGTGAGTCAGTGCAGTACAGTACAGTGAGTCAGTACAGTACAGTGCAGTACAGTGCAGTTCAGTGAGTCAGTACAGTACAGTGAGTCAGTACAGTGAGTCAGTACAGTGAGTCAGTACAGTGAGTCAGTACAGTGAGTCAGTACAGTGCAGTGCAGTGCATTGCTCCCATAATACAATACAGAAGACTCCATGTAATAATATAGTAATATGTTACACTTGGCCTATCAATCTCCTAAGGACAGTGTGATTATAAATGTTTGTAAACAGCTACCTGCTGTCTGTCCATTCTGCTCCTGTGGAGAGCGAGGACCATTTAAATTAACAAGAGTTAGATCAGCGTCTCTGGGCCGAGGACTGGGGATGGCTAGGAAGGGAGTATAGGAAGAGGAGGAGAGAGGAGGTGAGAGAGGAGAGGAGAGAGGGGATGGCTAGGAAGGGAGTATAGAAAGAGGAGGATAGAGGAGGAGAGGAGAGAGGGGATGGAGACAGACAGACCTATTCTGTTACAGTAGCATCATGGAGACAGACAGACCTATTCTGTTACAGTAGCATCATGGAGACAGACATACCTATTCTGTTACAGTAGCATCATGGAGACAGACAGACCTATTCTGTTACAGTAGCATCATGGAGACAGACAGACCTATTATGTTACAGTACCATCATGGAGACAGACAGACCTATTCTGTTACAGTAGCATCATGGAGACAGACAGACCTACTCTGTTACAGTAGCATCATGACGTCAGCCCTACTCTGTTACAGTAGCATCATGGATACAGACAGACCTATTCTGTTACAGTAGCATCATGGAGACAGACAGACCTATTCTGTTACAGTAGCATCATGGAGACATACAGACCTATTCTGTTACAGTAGCATAATGGAGACAGACCTACTCTGTTACAGTAGCATCATGGAGACAGACAGACCTATTCTGTTACAGTAACATCATGGAGACAGACACGACCTATTCTGTTACAGTAGCATCATGGAGACAGACCTATTATGTTACAGTAGCATCATGGAGACAGACATACCTATACTGTTACAATAACATCATGGAGACAGACAGACCTATTCTGTTACAGTAGCTTCATGGAGACAGACCTACTCTGTTACAGTAGCATCTTGGAGACAGACAGACCTATTCTGTTACAGTAGCTTCATGGAGACAGACCTACTCTGTTACAGTAGCGTCATGGAGACAGACAGACCTATTCTGTAACAGTAGCTTCATGGAGACAGACCTATTCTGTTACAGTAGCATCATGGAGACAGACAGACCTATTCTGTTACAGTAACATCATGGAGACAGACAAGACCTATTCTGTTACAGTAGCATCATGGAGACAGACCTATTCTGTTACAGTAGCATCATGGAGACAGACAGACCTATTCTCTTACAGTAACATCATGGAGACAGACAGACCTATTCTGTTACAGTAGCTTCATGGAGACAGATCTACTCTGTTACAGTAGCATCATGGAGACAGACAGACCTATTCTGTTACAGTAGCTTCATGGAGACAGACCTACTCTGTTACAGTAGCATCATGGAGACAGACAGACCTATTCTGTAACAGTAGCTTCATGGAGACAGACCTATTCTGTTACAGTAGCATCATGGAGACAGACAGACCTATTATGTTACAGTAGCATCATGGAGACAGACCTATTCTGTTACAGTAGCATCATGGAGACAGACAGACCTATTCTGTTACAGTAGCATCATGGAGACAGACCTATTCTGTTACAGTAGCATCATGGAGACAGACAGACCTATTCTGTTACAGTAACATCATGGAGACAGACAGACCTATTCTGTTACAGTAGCATCATGGAGACAGACCTATTCTGTTACAGTAGCATCATGGAGACAGACAGACCTATTCTGTAACAGTAGCTTCATGGAGACAGACCTATTCTGTTACAGTAGCATCATGGAGACAGACAGACCTATTCTGTTACAGTAGCATCATGGAGACAGACCTATTCTGTTACAGTAGCATCATGGAGACAGACAGACCTATTCTGTTACAGTAACATCATGGAGACAGACAGACCTATTCTGTTACAGTAACATCATGGAGACAGACAGACCTATTCTGTTACAGTTGCATCATGGAGACAGACAGACCTATTCTGTTACAGTAACATCATGGAGACAGACAGACCTATTCTGTTACAGTAGAATTCCAAGGGCCATTCTCAGCTGTGTGAGGTAGTTTCAATATTCACATGGAGATCAAAACCCTACCCCCCCCCCCCCCCTTCTCACTACCCCCCCCTTCTCTCTATCTTTCACCCCCCCCCCCCCCCCCCCACCACCCCCCTTCGCTCTCTCTCTTTCTCCTCCCACCAGCCAATGACACATGACCATTTCCACATGTTATACAATTCAGCTAATGTCCATATAAAGAGGGTTTTAACCAATGGGGTTCTAAAGCCTATGACTGGTCCATGTTGGGGGGGAAGGGGGGGGGGTGGGGTTCTGAAATCTTCAGCCAATAACGTGTCCATGTTGGGGGGGAAGGGGGTGGTTCTGAAATCTTCAGCCAATGACGTGTCCATGTTGGGGGGGGTTCTGAAATCTTCAGCCAATGAAAGTTGTCTATATAAAGAAGTGGTATTAAAGTTTCAGACAATCACAGATTATCATTATTTTTGCGTTTCCACAGCAACACCACAGAGGCGGGCGGGACCTACATTAAAAAGTGCTGTAAAGGATTCTGCATCGACATCCTGAAGAAGATCGCGAAGTACGTGAAGTTCACCTACGATCTCTACCTGGTTACCAACGGTAAACATGGGAAGAAGATCAACAACGTGTGGAACGGGATGGTGGGAGAGGTGAGTGATTAATAATAATTATAATATGTTATAATATCATACAGGTGATTGTTAGTTTTACTCTGTCCTGTCTCATAGTTAAAACAACATCGTAGTTTACGCAGCTAACGGCTAAAGGCTAGTCTCAGCAATATACCGTAGCATCATTTTACTGTGTTTAGCTAATGGCTAAAGGCTAGTCTCAGCATTATACTGTAGCATCATTTTACTGTGTTTAGCTAATGGCTAAAGGCTAGTCTCAGCATTATACTGTAGCATCATTGTACTGTGTTTAGCTAATGGCTAAAGGCTAGTCTCAGCATTATACTGTAGCATCATTTTACTGTGTTTAGCTAATGGCTAAAGGCTAGTCTCAGCATTATACTGTAGTATCATTTTACTGTGTTTAGCTAATGGCTAAAGGCTAGTCTCAGCATTATACTGTAGTATCATTTTACTGTGTTTAGCTAATGGCTAAAGGCTTGTCTCAGCAATATACCGTAGCATCATTTTACTGTGTTTAGCTAATGGCTAAAGGCTAGTCTCAGCATTATACTGTAGCATCATTTTACTGTGTTTAGCTAATGGCTAAAGGCTTGTCTCAGCAATATACCGTAGCATCATTTTACTGTGTTTAGCTAATGGCTAAAGGCTAGTCTCAGCATTATACTGTAGCATCATTTTACTGTGTTCAGCTAACGGCTAAAGGCTAGTCTCAGCATTATACTGTAGCATCATTTTGCTGTGTTTAGCTAATGGCTAAAGGCTAGTCTCAGCATTATACTGTAGCATCATTTTACTGTGTTTAGCTAATGGCTAAAAGGCTAGTCTCAGCATTATACTGTAGCATTATAATATACAGCAGTGACTTCCTACTAACGACATCAACAACAACACGCTAACACACTAGATTAAAGATTAACCCAGAACCTGTCTCTCCCTCCTTCACTCCATCTCTCTCCATGTCTTTCTCCCCCCACTCTCCCTCCCTCCTCCCCCCACTCTCCCTCCCTCCTCCCTCTATCGTTCCCTCTCTCCTTCCCTCCCTCCCTCCATCCCTCCCTCTCCCTCTCTCATTCCTTCCCTCCCTCCCTCCCTCCTCCCTCTCTCCTTCCCTTTCTCCTCCCTCTCTCCTCCTTCTCTCCTTCCCTCCCTCCTCCCTCCCTCTCTCCTTCCATCTCTCCTCCCTCTCTCCTCCGTATCTCCTTCCCTCTCTCCTCCCTCTCTCCTTCTCTGTTCTTCCCTCCCTCCTCCCTCTCTCCTTCTCTCCTTCCCTCACTCCTCCCTCTCTCCTTCCCTCTCTCCTCCCTCTCTCCTTCTCTCTCTTTGTCTTTCTCCCCCTGCTGTCCCTCCCTCTCTCCTTCCCTCTCTCCTCCCTCTCTCCTTCTCTCTCCTTGTCTTTCTCCCCCTGCTGTCCCTCCCTCTCTCCTTCCCTTTCTCCTCCCTCTCTCCTTCCCTCTCTCATCCCTCTCTCCTTCTCTCTCCTTGTCTTTCTCCCCCTGCTGTCCCTCCCTCCCTCCTCCCTCTCTCCTTCCTTGCTTCCCTCCCTCCCTCCTCTCTCTCCTTCCCTCCCTCATCCCTCTCTTCTTCCCTCCCTCCTCTCTCTCCCTCCCTCCCTCCCTCCCTCCCTCCCTCCCTCCCTCCCTCCCTCCCTCCCTCCCAGGTGGTCTATAAGAAAGCTGTCATGGCCGTCGGCTCTCTGACGATCAATGAGGAGCGTTCTGAGGTCATCGATTTCTCCGTCCCGTTCGTGGAAACTGGAATAAGCGTCATGGTCTCCCGTAGCAACGGAACCGTCTCCCCGTCCGCCTTCCTTGGTAACCCTCCCCGTGTTTTGGGGACATTTGGGTTGTCTGTGTTGTTTTCACCACCTGACAGATTGTGTTTATCAAAAAAAAATTTAAAAAACAGAACTGTCCCTCTCATATTCTGTTAATACATGCTGCATCTGGTCTATACAGCACCACTAACAGGACTGATCAATACAGCACCACTAACAGGACTGATCTATACAGCACCACTAACAGGACTGATCTATACAGCACCACTAACAGGACTGATCTATACAGCACCACTAACAGGACTGATCTATACAGCACCACTAACAGGACTGGTCTATACAGCACCACTAACAGGACTGATCTATACAGCACCACTAACAGGACTGATCTATACAGCACCACTAACAGGACTGGTCTATACAGCACCACTAACAGGACTGGTCTATACAGCACCACTAACAGGACTGATCAATACAGCACCACTAACAGGACTGATCTATACAGCACCACTAACAGGACTGATCTATACAGCACCACTAACAGGACTGGTCTATACAGCACCACTAACAGGACTGGTCTATACAGCACCACTAACAGGACTGATCTACACAGCACCACTAACAGGACTGATCTATACAGCACCACTAACAGGACTGATCTATACAGCACCACTAACAGGACTGGTCTATACAGCACCACTAACAGGACTGGTCTATACAGCACCACTAACAGGACTGGTCTATACAGCACCACTAACAGGACTGATCTATACAGCACCACTAACAGGACTGGTCTATACAGCACCACTAACAGGACTGGTCTATACAGCACCACTAACAGGACTGATCTATACAGCACCACTAACAGGACTGGTCTACACAGCACCACTAACAGGACTGGTCTATACAGCACCACTAACAGGACTGGTCTATACAGCACCACTAACAGGACTGATCTATACAGCACCACTAACAGGACTGATCTACACAGCACCACTAACAGGACTGGTCTATACAGCACCACTAACAGGACTGGTCTATACAGCACCACTAACAGGACAGGTCTATACAGCACCACTAACAGGACAGGTCTATACAGCACCACTAACAGGACTGATCTATACAGAACCACTAACAGGACTGATCTATACAGCACCACTAACAGGACTGGTCTATACAGCACCACTAACAGGACTGGTCTATACAGCACCACTAACAGGACTGATCAATACAGCACCACTAACAGGACTGATCTATACAGCACCACTAACAGGACTGATCTATACAGCACCACTAACAGGACTGGTCTATACAGCACCACTAACAGGACTGATCTATACAGCACCACTAACAGGACTGATCTACACAGCACCACTAACAGGACTGATCTATACAGCACCACTAACAGGACTGATCTATACAGCACCACTAACAGGACTGGTCTATACAGCACCACTAACAGGACTGGTCTATACAGCACCACTAACAGGACTGGTCTATACAGCACCACTAACAGGACTGATCTATACAGCACCACTAACAGGACTGGTCTATACAGCACCACTAACAGGACTGGTCTATACAGCACCACTAACAGGACTGATCTATACAGCACCACTAACAGGACTGGTCTACACAGCACCACTAACAGGACTGGTCTATACAGCACCACTAACAGGACTGGTCTATACAGCACCACTAACAGGACTGATCTATACAGCACCACTAACAGGACTGATCTACACAGCACCACTAACAGGACTGGTCTATACAGCACCACTAACAGGACTGGTCTATACAGCACCACTAACAGGACAGGTCTATACAGCACCACTAACAGGACTGATCTATACAGCACCACTAACAGGACTGGTCTATACAGCACCACTAACAGGACTGGTCTATACAGCACCACTAACATGACTGATCTATACAGCACCACTAACAGGACTGATCTATACAGCACCACTAACAGGACTGATCTATACAGCACCACTAACAGGACTGGTCTATACAGCACCACTAACAGGACTGGTCTATACAGCACCACTAACAGGACTGGTCTATACAGCACCACTAACAGGACTGGTCTATACAGCACCACTAACAGGACTGGTCTATACAGCACCACTAACAGGACTGATCTATACAGCACCACTAACAGGACTGATCTACACAGCACCACTAACAGGACTGGTCTATACAGCACCACTAACAGGACTGATCTATACAGCACCACTAACAGAACTGGTCTATACAGCACCACTAACAGGACTGGTCTATACAGCACCACTAACAGGACTGGTCTATACAGCACCACTAACAGGACTGGTCTATACAGCACCACTAACAGGACTGGTCTACACAGCACCACTAACAGGACTGGTCTATACAGCACCACTAACAGGACTGATCTATACAGCACCACTAACAGGACTGGTCTATACAGCACCACTAACAGGACTGGTCTATACAGCACCACTAACAGGACTGGTCTATACAGCACCACTAACAGGACTGGTCTATACAGCACCACTAACAGGACTGGTCTATACAGCACCACTAACAGGACTGATCTATACAGCACCACTAACAGGACTGATCTATACAGCACCACTAACAGGACTGGTCTATACAGCACCACTAACAGGACTGATCTATACAGCACCGCTAACAGGACTGGTCTACACAGCACCACTAACAGGACTGGTCTATACAGCACCACTAACAGGACTGGTCTATACAGCACCACTAACAGGACTGGTCTATACAGCACCACTAACAGGACTGATCTATACAGCACCACTAACAGGACTGGTCTATACAGCACCACTAACAGGACTGATCTATACAGCACCACTAACAGGACTGGTCTATACAGCACCACTAACAGGACTGATCTATACAGCACCACTAACAGGACTGATCTATACAGCACCGCTAACAGGACTGGTCTATACAGCACCACTAACAGGACTGGTCTATACAGCACCACTAACAGGACTGGTCTATACAGCACCACTAACAGGACTGATCTATACAGCACCACTAACAGGACTGGTCTATACAGCACCACTAACAGGACTGATCTACACAGCACCACTAACAGGACTGGTCTATACAGCACCACTAACAGGACTGATCTATACAGCACCACTAAAAGGACTGGTCTATACAGCACCACTAACAGGACTGGTCTATACAGCACCACTAACAGGACTGATCTATACAGCACCACTAACAGGACTGATCTATACAGCACCACTAACAGGACTGATCTATACAGCACCACTAACAGGACTGGTCTATACAGCACCACTAACAGGACTGATCTGTACAGCACCACTAACAGGACTGATCTATACAGCACCACTAACAGGACTGGTCTATACAGCACCACTAACAGGACTGATCTACACAGCACCACTAACAGGACTGGTCTATACAGCACCACTAACAGGACTGGTCTATACAGCACCACTAACAGGAATGATCTATACAGCACCACTAACAGGACTGGTCTATACAACACCACTAACAGGACTGGTCTATACAGCACCACTAACAGGACTGGTCTATACAGCACCACTAACAGGACTGATCTATACAGCACCACTAACAGGACTGATCTATACAGCACCACTAACAGGACTGATCTATACAGCACCACTAACAGGACTGGTCTATACAGCACCACTAACAGGACTGGTCTATACAGCACCACTAACAGGACTGGTCTATACAGCACCACTAACAGGACTGATCTATACAGCACCACTAACAGGACTGGTCTATACAGCACCACTAACAGGACTGGTCTATACAGCACCACTAACAGGACTGGTCTATACAGCACCACTAACAGGACTGATCTACACGGCACCACTAACAGGACTGATCTATACAGCACCACTAACAGGACTGATCTATACAGCACCACTAACAGGACTGGTCTATACAGCACCACTAACAGGACTGGTCTATACAGCACCACTAATAGGACTGGTCTATACAGCACCACTAACAGGACTGGTCTATACAGCACCACTAACAGGACTGATCTACACGGCACCACTAACAGGACTGGTCTATACAGCACCACTAACAGGACTGGTCTACACAGCACCACTAACAGGACTGGTCTATACAGCACCACTAACAGGACTGGTCTACACAGCACCACTAACAGGACTGGTCTATACAGCACCACTAACAGGACTGGTCTATACAGCACCACTAACAGGACTGGTCTACACAGCACCACTAACAGGACTGATCTATACAGCACCACTAACAGGACTGGTCTATACAGCACCACTAACAGGACTGATCTATACAGCACCACTAACAGGACTGATCTATACAGCACCACTAACAGGACTGATCAATACAGCACCACTAACAGGACTGGTCTATACAGCACCACTAACAGGACTGATCTATACAGCACCACTAACAGGACTGATCTATACAGCACCACTAACAGGACTGATCTATACAGCACCACTAACAGGACTGGTCTATACAGCACCACTAACAGGACTGATCAATACAGCACCACTAACAGGACTGGTCTATACAGCACCACTAACAGGACTGGTCTATACAGCACCACTAACAGGACTGGTCTATACAGCACCACTAACAGGACTGATCTATACAGCACCACTAACAGGACTGATCTATACAGCACCACTAACAGGACTGATCTACACAGCACCACTAACAGGACTGATCTACACAGCACCACTAACAGGACTGATCTATACAGCACCACTAACAGGACTGATCTATACAGCACCACTAACAGAACTGATCAATACAGCACCACTAACAGGACTGATCTATACAGCACCACTAACAGGACTGGTCTATACAGCACCACTAACAGGACTGATCTATACAGCACCACTAACAGGACTGATCTATACAGCACCACTAACAGGACTGATCTATACAGCACCACTAACAGGACTGGTCTATACAGCACCACTAACAGGACTGATCTATACAGCACCACTAACAGGACTGGTCTACACAGCACCACTAACAGGACTGATCTATACAGCACCACTAACAGGACTGGTCTATACAGCACCACTAACAGGACTGATCTATACAGCACCACTAACAGGACTGATCTATACAGCACCACTAACAGGACTGATCAATACAGCACCACTAACAGGACTGGTCTATACAGCACCACTAACAGGACTGATCTATACAGCACCACTAACAGGACTGATCTATACAGCACCACTAACAGGACTGATCTATACAGCACCACTAACAGGACTGGTCTATACAGCACCACTAACAGGACTGATCAATACAGCACCACTAACAGGACTGGTCTATACAGCACCACTAACAGGACTGGTCTATACAGCACCACTAACAGGACTGGTCTATACAGCACCACTAACAGGACTGATCTATACAGCACCACTAACAGGACTGATCTATACAGCACCACTAACAGGACTGATCTACACAGCACCACTAACAGGACTGATCTACACAGCACCACTAACAGGACTGATCTACACAGCACCACTAACAGGACTGATCTATACAGCACCACTAACAGGACTGATCTATACAGCACCACTAACAGAACTGATCAATACAGCACCACTAACAGGACTGATCTATACAGCACCACTAACAGGACTGGTCTATACAGCACCACTAACAGGACTGATCTATACAGCACCACTAACAGGACTGATCTATACAGCACCACTAACAGGACTGATCTATACAGCACCACTAACAGGAATGATCTATACAGCACCACTAACAGGACTGGTCTATACAGCACCACTAACAGGACTGATCTATACAGCACCACTAACAGGACTGATCTATACAGCACCACTAACAGGACTGATCTATACAGCACCACTAACAGGACTGATCTATACAGCACCACTAACAGGACTGATCTATACAGCACCACTAACAGGACTGATCTATACAGCACCACTAACAGGACTGGTCTATACAGCACCACTAACAGGACTGATCTATACAGCACCACTAACAGGACTGGTCTATACAGCACCACTAACAGGACTGATCTATACAGCACCACTAACAGGACTGATCTATACAGCACCACTAACAGGACTGATCTATACAGCACCACTAACAGGACTGGTCTATACAGCACCACTAACAGGACTGGTCTATACAGCACCACTAACAGGACTGATCTATACAGCACCACTAACAGGACTGATCTATACAGCACCACTAACAGGACTGATCTATACAGCACCACTAACAGGACTGATCTATACAGTACCACTAACAGGACTGATCTATACAGCACCACTAACAGGACTGGTCTATACAGCACCACTAACAGGACTGGTCTATACAGCACCACTAACAGGACTGGTCTATACAGCACCACTAACAGGACTGATCTACACAGCACCACTAACAGGACTGGTCTATACAGCACCACTAACAGGACTGGTCTATACAGCACCACTAACAGGACTGGTCTATACAGCACCACTAACAGGACTGGTCTATACAGCACCACTAACAGGACTGGTCTATACAGCACCACTAACAGGACTGGTCTATACAGCACCACTAACAGGACTGGTCTATACAGCACCACTAACAGGACTGATCTACACAGCACCACTAACAGGACTGGTCTATACAGCACCACTAACAGGACTGATCTATACAGCACCACTAACAGGACTGATCTATACAGCACCACTAACAGGACTGATCTATACAGCACCACTAACAGGACTGATCTATACAGCACCACTAACAGGACTGATCTATACAGCACCACTAACAGGACTGGTCTACACAGCACCACTAACAGGACTGGTCTACACAGCACCACTAACAGGACTGATCTATACAGCACCACTAACAAGACTGATCTACACTGCACCACTAACAGGACTGATCTATACAGCACCACTAACAGGACTGATCTATACAGCACCACTAACAGGACTGATCTATACAGCACCACTAACAGGACTGAGCTATACAGCACCACTAACAGGACTGTTCTACACAGCACCACTAACAGGACTGGTCTATACAGCACCACTAACAGAACTGACCTATACAGCACCACTAACAGGACTGATCTATACAGCACCACTAACAGGACTGATCAATACAGCACCACTAACAGGACTGATCAATACAGCACCACTAACAGGACTGATCTACACAGCACCACTAACAGGACTGATCTATACAGCACCACTAACAGGACTGGTCTATACAGCACCACTAACAGGACTGGTCTACACAGCACCACTAACAGGACTGATCTATACAGCACCACTAACAGGACTGATCTATACAGCACCACTAACAGTATGGAGGAAGACAGGACTGATCTACACAGCACCACTAACAGTATAGAGGAAGTCAGGACTGTGTGTATCTAATCTGATGTGTGTCTCTGTGTGTATCTAATCTGATGTGTGTCTCTGTGTGTCTCTAATCTGATGTGTGTCTCTGTGTGTATCTAATCTGATGTGTGTCTCTGTGTGTATCTAATCTGATGTGTGTCTCTGTGTGTATCTAATCTGATGTGTGTCTCTGTGTGTCTCTAATCTGATGTGTGTCTCTGTGTGTATCTAATCTGATGTGTGTCTCTGTGTGTATCTAATCTCATGTGTGTCTCTGTGTGTATCTAATCTCATGTGTGTCTCTGTGTGTATCTAATCTGATGTGTGTCTCTGTGTGTATCTAATCTGATGTGTGTCTCTGTGTGTATCTAATCTGATGTGTGTCTCTGTGTGTATCTAATCTGATGTGTGTCTCTGTGTGTATCTAATCTGATGTGTGTCTCTGTGTGTCTCTGTGTCTCTGTGTGTATCTAATCTGATGTGTGTCTTTGTGTCTCTGTGTGTATCTAATCTGATGTGTGTCTCTGTGTGTATCTAATCTGATGTGTGTCTCTGTGTGTGTCTAATCTGATGTGTGTCTCTGTGTGTATCTAATCTGATGTGTGTCTCTGTGTGTATCTAATCTGATGTGTGTCTCTGTGTGTATCTAATCTGATGTGTGTCTCTGTGTGTATCTAATCTGATGTGTGTCTCTGTGTGTGTGTGTATTCATGTCTCTTCTCTCTGTCTCTCTCTGTGTGTATCTAATCTGATGTGTGTCTGTATGTCTCTGTGTGTATCTAATCTGATGTGTGTCTGTATGTCTCTGTGTGTATCTAATCTGATGTGTGTCTCTGTGTGTGTGTGTATTCATGTCTCTTCTCTCTGTCTCTCTCTGTGTGTTTCAGAGCCATTCAGTGCGACGGTGTGGATCATGATGTTTGTGATGCTGTTGTTGGTAACAGCGATGGCTGTGTTCATGTTTGAATACATCAGCCCTCTGGGCTTTAACAGGAACCTGGCACAGGGGAGAGGTAGGTACACACACACACACACACACGCACACGCACACGCACACACACACACACACGCACACGCACACACACACACACACACACACACACACACACACACACACACACACACACATTTTTAAGTCTGAATTTACTTTTTCCTTCCTTCCTTCCTTCCTTCCTTCCTTCCTTCCTTCCTTCCTTCCTTCCTTCCCTCCCTCCCTCCCTCCCTCCCTCCCTCCCTCCTTCCTTCCCTCCCTCCCTCCCTCCCTCCCTCCAGACCCCCACGGCCCATCGTTCACTATGGGTAAGGCGGTGTGGCTGCTGTGGGGTCTGGTGTTCAACAACTCTGTCCCGGTTCAGAACCCTAAAGGCACCACCAGTAAGTTCATAGTGTCGGTGTGGGCCTTCTTCGCCGTCATCTTCCTGGCCTCCTACACAGCCAACCTGGCTGCCTTCATGATCCAGGAGGAGTTTGTAGACCAGGTCACGGGACTGTCTGACAACAAGGTAATGTTTTACTGTTCATACTCTCAGCATGTTAAGATTGATAGTTATAATAACATTGATTTGATAAATAAAAAATACATTTAAAAAATAGTTTTTTTTTTATGTACGATGTTGCTGTCCCATTGAGAATTTCGCTGGAGCGAAGAATCGCTTTTGGTGACCTTAAGAACTCGTGTTAGCTCCCTAGAGCTGATGCCCTCCCCCTACACAAAGGGGGCTTTAGCTCAGAGAGCTAACACTATCTTGAGCTACACCGATTCCCTGGGTTGAATACGCTGTCGGTGTCGATATACATGGCCTGGAGTTTAGAGACAGAGATAGAGGCAGGGCCTAGAAATAGGGTTTTTAGTAGATCGTGTGTTCACCTAGATGTTTACATTTACATTCTATGTCTGTATGTTCTGTGCTGCCTTCACGTCCTCGCGGAACGATCGGAAATGCACAATTTCCGAGTCGGAACTACAAACGGGGAAACTAGAGTTACAATCTTGTAACCCCCTCGGATTCCCCGTCGGAATGTTTCCGAGATTCCGAGATTCCGCAGAGCGCGTGAAGCTAGCATAGAGGCTAGGGAATCACAGCATAGTCACCTACTTTATGTCAGCTTCAGTTCTATTGTCCCATAGACTTAAATAGACAGCTCTAGTGTTCCCTAAGACTGTTTTTAGCATGGGCCCCCTATCTACCTCTATGGATCTACTGTCCCATAAACATAGATAGATAGCTCTAATGCCACAAAGCCTGTTTTTAGCATGGGCCCTCTATCTACCTCTATGGACCTACTGTCCCATAAACGTAGATAGATAGCTCTAATGCCACAAAGCCTGTTTTTAGCATGGGCCCTCTATCTACCTCTATGGACCTACTGTCCCATAAACGTAGATAGATAGCTCTAGTGCCACAAAGCCTGTTTTTAGCATGGGACCTCTATCTACCTCTATGGAGGTACTGTTCCATAGACTTTGATAGACAACTCTAGTGCCCACAAAGCCTGTTTTTAGCATGGGCCCTCTATCTACCTCTAAGGACCTACTGTCCCATAAACGTAGATAGATAGCTCTAATGCCACAAAGCCTGTTTTTAGCATGGGCCCTCTATCTACCTCTATGGAGGTACTGTCCCATAGACTTTGATAGACAACTCTAGTGCCCACAAAGCCTGTTTTTAGCATGGGCCCTCTATCTACCTCTATGGACCTACTGTCCCATAAACGTAGATAGATAGCTCTAGTGCCCACAAAGCCTGTTTTTAGCATGGGCCAGAGACATTGAGGACATTCACAATTTTTTTAAGTAGTCAACTGGGTGGGACTTCCTGTGGGTTAAGGAAGGGTCGTTCACATAACTCCATCCGGGTCATTAGGAAGGATCAGCCAATGGATTACACTGCTTAGTTTAACATTCCGTAACTGCAGAGGAGCCTGAAAATCACAGAGCTTGACTTAATACAGGTTCAGCTGATAGTAAATCACCAAGCTTGACTTTAATAAACAGGTTCAGTTGATAGTAAATCACCAAGCTTGACTTTAATAAACAGGTTCAGTTGATAGTAAATCACCAAGCTTGACTTTAACAAACAGGTTCAGTTGATAGTAAATCACCAAGCTTGACTTTAATAAACAGGTTCAGTTGATAGTAAATCACCAAGCTTGACTTTAATAAACAGGTTCAGTTGATAGTAAATCACCAAGCTTGACTTTAATAAACAGGTTCAGTTGATAGTAAATCACCAAGCTTGACTTTAATAAACAGGTTCAGTTGATAGTAAATCACCAAGCTTGACTTTAATAAACAGGTTCAGTTGATAGTAAATCACCAAGCTTGACTTTAATAAACAGGTTCAGTTGATAGTAAATCACCAAGCTTGACTTTAATAAACAGGTTCAGTTGATAGTAAATCACCAAGCTTGACTTTAATAAACAGGTTCAGTTGATAGTAAATCACCAAGCTTGACTTTAATAAACAGGTTCAGTTGATAGTAAATCACCAAGCTTGACTTTATACAGGTTCAGTTGATAGTAAATCACCAAGCTTGACTTTAAACAGGTTCAGCTGATAGTAAATCACCAAGCTTGACTTTATACAGGTTCAGTTGATAGTAAATCACCAAGCTTGACTTTAATAAACAGGTTCAGTTGATATTAAATCACCAAGCTTGACTTTAATAAACAGGTTCAGTTGATAGTAAATCACCAAGCTTGACTTTAATAAACAGGTTCAGTTGATAGTAAATCACCAAGCTTGACTTTAATAAACAGGTTCAGTTGATAGTAAATCACCAAGCTTGACTTTAATAAACAGGTTCAGATGATAGTAAATCACCAAGCTTGACTTTAATAAACAGGTTCAGTTGATAGTAAATCACCAAGCTTGACTTTAATAAACAGGTTCAGTTGATAGTAAATCACCAAGCTTGACTTTATACAGGTTCAGTTGATAGTAAATCACCAAGCTTGACTTTAATAAACAGGTTCAGATGATAGTAAATCACCAAGCTTGACTTTAAACAGGTTCAGTTGATAGTAAATCACCAAGCTTGACTTTAATTTGATAGTAAATCACCAAGCTTGACTTTAATTAACAGGTTCATTTGGCAGGCGCTCAGTTTGTTTACTGAAATAAGAAAAATAAGAAATTAACTACTTTTAAAATGGAGACCAAACTCAGGGGTCTTGTCTCGTCCTTGAGAGTGAAAGGTTGGGAGTTCGATCCCCGGCCGAGTCATACCAAAGACCAAAGCCAAGGCTTGAGCCAAGGCTACTTGCTTAAATTATGAGAAGGCCCTCAATGACGCTGCCCATGCTGTCACAGAAGCCATTAAGACACAGATGTAAAGAAAGGCCCTCTATCGACCTCTATGGAGGTACTGTCTCATAGACTTTGATAGACAACTCGAGTGCCCCAAAAAACGTGTTTTAGCATGGGACTTCTATCTACCTCTATGGAGGTACTGTCCCATAGACTTTGATAGACAACTCCAGTGCCCCCAAAAAACATGTTTTAGCATGGGCCTTCTATCTACCTCTATGGATCTGTTGTCCTCATCCTGTCTCCATTAACATCTAATGTCCTGTTTTTGTTTTGTGTCCTTAAATCATCTCCAGGTACGTATTTATCCCGATGTATCAGGCTGTTACAGAGGCCTGGAGTTATTTCCTGGGGGGGAGGGAAACTCTCCGGGACGTAATAATAATAATGATTGTTTTACCACGCCATTGTAACCGTAGTAACGAAGCTCTCGAGGCGTTGTGGATCGTGTTGACCAATAGAAGTGAAAAGGTCCATCTACTGTGCGGCCTGCTTGGGGTCCAGGACACACCTACACTACACTGGGATGTAGAGCTGGACTGCAGGATGGAAACACGGCTGATCCATGGTGCTTAGATCAGAGAGAGAGAGAGAGAGAGGAGTGGGGGGCAGAGAGCAGGGGCACACACACACCTACACTACACTGGGATGTAGAGCTGGACTGCAGGATGGAAACACGGCTGATCCATGGTGCTTAGATCAGAGAGAGAGAGAGAGAGAGAGGAGTGGGGGGCAGAGAGCAGGGGCACACACACCTACACCACACTGGGATGTAGAGCTGGACTGCAGGATGGAAACACGGCTGATCCATGGTGCTTAGATCAGAGAGAGAGAGAGAGAGAGAGGAGTGGGGGGCAGAGAGCAGGGGCACACACACACACACACACACACACACACACACACACACACACACACACACACACACACACACACACACACACACACACTACAGACACACACTACAGACACACACACACACACACTACAGACACACACACACACTACAGACACACACACACACACACTACAGACACACACACACACACACACACACTACAGACACACACACACACACACACACACACACAGTGGGCTAAGGAGGTTTAAACTCCCCCACAGAACCTTGACAGTATAGCTCCAGTTTATGATCCTCTAGCAGCGGTAGAATCCCATCCACGACACAGCTGATTGGCCAGCGTTACCGAGTGTTGACATTTCTGGTGTTTCTCTCTTGGACTCAGTGGAGACAAGCAGGTTGATTCACATTTTCCTCATCAAAGCCAGTTCCTCTGCTTTTTAAAAAATTATTCTCTTCTAATTTG
Organism: Oncorhynchus mykiss; assembly: GCF_013265735.2. NCBI lineage: Eukaryota > Metazoa > Chordata > Actinopteri > Salmoniformes > Salmonidae > Oncorhynchus > Oncorhynchus mykiss. The sequence goes on from NW_023493680.1 coordinate 393,602, forward strand.
GGAATGATTTTGATCTGGGACACTAGCTGGGTGCAGGTAATTATCAATTAGAAAACCAGCAGTACTCTGTACTTATAATAATATTGATAATAATAATAATGATCAGGTAGAGCAGAAAACCAGCAGTACTCTGTACTTATAATAATATTAATAATAATAATAATGATCAGGTAGAGCAGAAAACCAGCAGTACTCTGTACTTATAATAATATTAATAATAATAATAATGATCAGGTAGAGCAGAAAACCAGCAGTACTCTGTACTTATAATAATATTAATAATAATAATAATGATCAGGTAGAGCAGAAAACCAGCAGTACTCTGTACGTATAATAATATTAAAAATAATAATAATGATCAGGTAGAGCAGAAAACCAGCAGTACTCTGTACTTATAATAATATTAATAATAATAATAATGATCAGGTAGAGCAGAAAACCAGCAGTACTCTGTACTTATAATAATATTAATAATAATAATAATGATGATCAGGTAGAGCAGAAAACCAGCAGTACTCTGTACTTATAATAATATTAATAATAATAATAATGATCAGGTAGAGCAGAAAACCAGCAGTACTCTGTACTTATAATAATATTAATAATGATCAGGTAGAGCAGAAAACCAGCAGTACTCTGTACTTATAATTATATTAATAATGATTAGGTAGAGCAGAAAACCAGCAGTACTCTGTACTTATAATAATATTAATATTAATAATGATCAGGTAGAGCAGAAAACCAGCAGTACTCTGTACTTATAATAATGATCAGGTAGAGCAGAAAACCAGCAGTACTCTGTACTTATAATAATGATCAGGTAGAGCAGAAAACCAGCAGTACTCTGTACTTATAATAATGATCAGGTAGAGCAGAAAACCAGCAGTACTCTGTACTTATAATAACATTAATAATAATAATAATGATCAGGTAGAGCAGAAAACCAGCAGTACTCTGTACTTATAATAATATTAATAATGATCAGGTAGAGCAGAAAACCAGCAGTACTCTGTACTTATAATAATATGAATAATAATAATAATGATCAGGTAGAGCAGAAAACCAGCAGTACTCTGTACTTATAATAATATTAATAATAATAATAATGATCAGGTAGAGCAGAAAACCAGCAGTACTCTGTACTTATAATTATATTAATAATGATTAGGTAGAGCAGAAAACCAGCAGTACTCTGTACTTATAATAATATTAATAATAATAATGATCAGGTAGAGCAGAAAACCAGCAGTACTCTGTACTTATAATAATAATAATAATGATCAGGTAGAGCAGAAAACCAGCAGTACTCTGTACTTATAATAATATTAATAATGATCAGGTAGAGCAGAAAACCAGCAGTACTCTGTACTTATAATAATGATCAGGTAGAGCAGAAAACCAGCAGTACTCTGTACTTATAATAATGATCAGGTAGAGCAGAAAACCAGCAGTACTCTGTACTTATAATAATGATCAGGTAGAGTAGAAAACCAGCAGTACTCTGTACTTATAATAATGATCAGGTAGAGCAGAAGACCAGCAGTACTCTGTACTTATAATAATGATCAGGTAGAGCAGAAAACCAGCAGTACTCTGTACTTATAATAACATTAATAATAATAATAATGATCAGGTAGAGCAGAAAACCAGCAGTACTCTGTACTTATAATAATATTAATAATAATAATAATGATCAGGTAGAGCAGAAAACCAGCAGTACTCTGTACTTAAAATAATAATTCTCAAGACCGTAGGAACCTTCATCCCATTTTAATTCCGCTTTGATCAAACTTTTTTGAATCTGAGCCGGTGATAACGCCACTTTGTTTCATAGTGGAGTCGGTACGCAGTCGCCCCCCCCCCCCCCTAAAAAAAATAAGATAAATTGCTCCGACCCAAGTCAAGCAGTGGCTTCCTGCGACAGGACGTAAGGAGCTGCTATCCGTCACCGTGGGAACGACGTGTGATCGGTTCTGATCAGACGTAATTGTATCGGTATTGATTTGATTCTGTGTTGTTTGTTTGTTACCAGTATGTTGACGTAGAAAGATGTTTTATATGAGTTATTTTGTTTTTCCCGTTTTGACGTTTTTACGGTTTTGATTCACGTAGTGTTACTACGCAGTAAGTATACAGAGTTAACTGAATGTATTAAGTTTCCTTTTCGTGTACTTTGAAAATACACTACAAATACAGTACATTCTACATGGTCACTTCACCCCTACCTACATGTACAAATTACCCAGACTTACCTGTTCACCCCCCCTCCCTCCTCCCACACGCTGACTCTGTACCGCAATACCCTGTGTATAGCCTCCACATTGACTCTGTACCGGTACCCCCTGTATATAGCCTCCTCATTGACTCTGTACCGGTACCCCCTGTATATAGCCTCCACATTGACTCTGTACCGTAATACCCTGTATATAGCCTGCAAATTGACTCTGTACCGGTACCCCCTGTATATAGCCTCCACATTGACTCTGTACCGGTACCCCCTGTATATAGCCTCCACATTGACTCTGTACCGTAATACCCTGTATATAGCCTGCAAATTGACTCTGTACCGGTACCCCCTGTATATAGCCTCCACATTGACTCTGTACCGGTACCCCCTGTATATAGCCTGCACATTGACTCTGTACCGGTACCCCCTGTATATAGTCTCCACATTGACTCTGTACCGTAATACCCTGTATATAGCCTCCACATTGACTCTGTACCGGTACCCCCTGTATATAGCCTCCACATTTACTCTGTACCGGTACCCCCTGTATATAGCCTGCATATTGACTCTGTACCGGTACCCCCTGTATATAGTCTCCACATTGACTCTGTACCGGTACCCCCTGTATATAGCCTCCTTATTGACTCTGTACCGTAACACCCTGTATATAGCCTGCACATTGACTCTGTACCGGTACCCCCTGTATATAGCCTGCACATTGACTCTGTACCGGTACCCCCTGTATATAGCCTCCACATTGACTCTGTACCGGTACCCCCTGTATATAGCCTCCACATTGACTCTGTACCAGTACCCCCTGTATATAGCCTCCACATTGACTCTGTACCGGTACCCCCTGTATATAGTCTCCACATTGACTCTGTACCGGTACCCCCTGTATATAGTCTCCACATTGACTCTGTACCAGTACCCCCTGTATATAGCCTCCACATTGACTCTGTACCAGTACCCCCTGTATATAGTCTCCACATTGACTCTGTACCGGTACCCCCTGTATATAGTCTCCACATTGACTCTGTACCGGTACCCCCTGTATATAGCCTCCACATTGACTCTGTACCGTAATACCCTTAATATAGCCTCCACATTGACTCTGTACCGTAACACCCTGTATATAGCCTCCACATTGACTCTGTACCGTAACACCCTGTATATAGCCTCCACATTGACTCTGTACCGTAACACCCTGTATATAGCCTCCACATTGACTCTGTACCGTAACACCCTGTATATAGCCTCCACATTGACTCTGTACCGTAACACCCTGTATATAGCCCCGTTAATGTTAGTCTTATTGTGTTACTTATTATAATGACTTTATATTTTAGTCTATTTGGTTAAATATATTTTCTTAACTCTTCTTTGAACTGCTCTGTTCGTTGTAAAGTAAAGCATTTTCACGGTAAAAGTCGACACTTGTTGTTGACAAATAAAGTTTTGATTTGATTTCTCTTTCAACAGCCACATTGTCATACAAGATCTGTTACATAGATTATTTTTTTGTTTTTAAGTGACCATTTTAAATCGTCAAAATCCTACTAATTTGGATAGAACAGAAAAAAAGGTTTTACTTAATGATATGTCTTAATTTATGTATTTATTCATGTAGTATTTAAATGATGTATATATATATATATATATATGTATAAATATAAAGACCATTGACATATTCGAATGATTAAAACAGGTCGATGTGATTCGCTATGTGTATTTTTATCTGACGTCAGTTCCCAAACCCCGCCCCTGCCCCTCCCCCTGCCCCTCCCCTTTAGATGGTCTTTGACCCAGAGAAGAAGAACATTTTACTAACCAAGGAGGACGAAAATAAAAAAAATCTATTGTGTTCAATACAACTCTGTCTTTATCCTCCCTGTGGGACAATTACAGGATGACAGGAGGAGTAGGAGGAGGACAAAGAGAGAGAGAGAGACAGAGAGAGAGAGAGAGAGAGAGGGAGGGAGAGAGAGACAGAGAGAGAGAGAGACAGAGAGAGAGGGAGGGAGAGAGAGAGAGAGAGAGAGAGGGAGAGAGAGAGAGAGAGGGAGGAGTTTCAGTAAGAGGGGGAGGGATATCAGAAGAGGGAGGAGTTTCAGAAAGAGGGGGAGGGATATAAGAAGAGGGAGGAGTTTCAGAAAGAGGGGGAGGGATATAAGAAGAGGGGGGTATATAAGAAAAACGGGAGACGACTGAAGAAGAGAGAGCTCAGCTGTTTTCCTTCTTTCTTATATATAGCAGAAGAGAGAAGCGAGAGGAAAAAGTGAGATGTTTAAAAAAAGAGGACAGAAGAGGAAAGAGTGGAATAAGAAAGAGGACAGAGCACAGAGGAAAGAGGACAGAGGACAGAGGAAAGAGGACAGAGGAAAGAGGACAGAGGAAAGAGGACCGAGGACAGGCCGGAAGGGGAACTAAGAGAGAGAGAGAGAGAGAGAGAGAGGGAGGAGAGATAGAAAGGAGAGAGACACAGGAGAGCAGGCCTGAAGGGGAACTAAAAGAGAGAGAGAGAGAGAGAGAGAGAGAGAGAGAGAGAGAGAGAGAGAGAGAGAAAGAAAGGAGAGAGACACAGGAGAGCAGGCCGGAAGGGGAACTAAGAGAGAGAGAGAGAGAGAGAGCGAGAGAGAGAGAGAGCGAGAGAGAGAGAGAGAGAGAGAGAGAGAGAGAGGGAGGAGAGATTGAAAGGAGAGAGACACAGGAGAGCAGGCCGGAAGGGGAACTGAGGGAGACGAGATCTGTTCCGCCAGGTTACGTAAGAGAGTGACACACAGCACACCCTGAAAGAGAGGGAGGAGAGGAGAGAAAGAGGAGACCAGAAGAGAGACAGAGAGAGAGAGAGAGAGAGGTCCTTTACTCTGAGGTCCTTTACTCTGAGGCTGTTTACTCTGAGGCTGTTTACTCTGAGGCTGTTTACTCTGAGGCTGTTTACTCTGAGGCTGTTTACTCTTAGGCTGTTTACTCTGAGGTTCTTTACTCTGAGGTCCTTTACTCTGAGGTCCTTTACTCTGAGGTCCTTTACTCTGAGGCTGTTTACTCTGAGGCTGTTTGCTCTGAGGCTGTTTACTCTGAGGCTGTTTACTCTGAGGCTGTTTACTCTTAGGCTGTTTACTCTGAGGCTGTTTACTCTGAGGTCCTTTACTCTGAGGCTGTTTACTCTGAGGCTGTTTACTCTGAGGCTGTTTACTCTGAGGCTGTTTACTCTGAGGCTGTTTACTCTGAGGCTGTTTACTCTGAGGTCCTTTACTCTGAGGCTGTTTACTCTGAGGCTGTTTACTCTGAGACTGTTTACTCTGAGGCTGTTTACTCTGAGGTCCTTTACTCTGAGGCTGTTTACTCTGAGGTCCTTTACTCTGAGGCTGTTTACTCTGAGGCTGTTTACTCTGAGGCTGTTTACTCTGAGGCTGTTTACTCTGACGCTGTTAACTCTGAGGTCCTTTACTCTGAGGCTGTTTACTCTGAGGCTGTTTACTCTGAGGCTGTTTACTCTGAGGTCCTTTACTCTGAGGCTGTTTGCTCTGAGGCTGTTTACTCTGAGGCTGTTTACTCTGAGGTCCTGTACTCTGAGGCTGTTTACTCTGAGGCTGTTTACTCTGAGGCTGTTTACTCTGAGGCTGTTTACTCTGAGGTCCTTTACTCTGAGACTGTTTACTCTGAGGCTGTTTACTCTGAGGCTGTTTACTCTGAGGTCCTGTACTCTGAGGCTGTTTACTCTGAGGCTGTTTACTCTGAGGCTGTTTACTCTGAGGCTGTTTACTCTGAGGCTGTTTACTCTGAGGCTGTTTACTCTGAGGTCCTGTACTCTGAGGCTGTTTACTCTGAGGCTGTTTACTCTGAGGCTGTTTACTCTGAGGCTGTTTACTCTTAGGTCCTTTACTCTGAGACTGTTTACTCTGAGGCTGTTTACTCTGAGGCTGTTTACTCTGAGGCTGTTTACTCTGAGGCTGTTTACTCTGAGGTCCTTTACTCTGAGGTCCTTTACTCTGAGGCTGTTTACTCTGAGACTGTTTACTCTGAGGCTGTTTACTCTGAGGCTGTTTACTCTGAGGTCCTTTACTCTGAGACTGTTTACTCTGAGGCTGTTTACTCTGAGGCTGTTTACTCTGAGGCTGTTTACTCTGAGACTGTTTACTCTGAAGCTGTTTACTCTGAGGCTGTTTACTCTGAGGTCCTTTACTCTAAGGCTGTTTACTCTGAGGCTGTTTACTCTGAGACTGTTTACTCTGAGGCTGTTTACTCTGAGGCTGTTTACTCTTAGGCTGTTTACTCTGAGGTCCTTTACTCTGAGGCTGTTTACTCTGAGGCTGTTTACTCTGAGGTCCTTTCTCTAATTCTCAGAGAGATGTCTCTGCAGCCCTGTCCTTTCTGTTCTCATTCTTCTCCTTCTCCCCCCCCCTCCCCTTTCTCCAGTTCCAGAACCCGTATGCGTACTCCCCTCCGTTCCGTTTTGGGACGGTCCCCAACGGTTCGACAGAGAGGAACATCAGGAAGAATTACCCTAACATGCACGAGTACCTGTCCAAGTACCACCAGACAGGGGTTCAGGACGCTCTGGTCAGCCTGAAGACGGGGTAGGGAGCCTGGGCACGGCGGGGAGGGGCGAGGGCCCCCTCTGTGGGTCTCACTCACCTATCTCTGGTCTGGATGTCTCATCATATGAGGGGCTGAATGTCTCTCATCGTGTGTGTCTGTTCTCGCTCTCTGCGTCGGTATGTCTCTGTGTGTGTGTGTATGTGTGTGTTTGGTGTGTGTTGCTGCACTCTGGCTATAGACAGTGTTTGTGTGTGTGTGTGTGTGTGCGTGTGTTTGGTGTGTGTTGCTGCACTCTGGCTATAGACCGTGTGTGTGTGTGTGGGCGTATTAAACAATCAATGGATGACTCACAACCAATAGAGGGAGTACCTATCTCCCTAACCCAGTTAGTGTTGTGTGTGTGTGTGTGTGTGTGTGTGTGTGTGTGTGTGTGTGTGTGTGTGTGTGTGTTTGTGTGTGTTTCATTGATGACCAAGTCTGCAGAATGAATGAAAAAGCTAACTAGGAGTAGCAGCACTATTTAACACTGATCTGTATAAAGGGAGATGAGACGGAAGATGTGTGTGTGTGTGTGTGTGTGTGTGTGTGTGTGTGTGTGTGTGTGTGTGCGTGCGCGTGTGTGAGAGAGCTATTTGAATGGTTGTCACACAGTGGGAGATGGATGCTTTGAGGTCATACAGGATGATTGGAGGAATGAGGAGAGGACGGGAGAAGGGGAGGAGGGGAGGAGAGGAGGAGGGAGGAGGGGAGAATTAGGAGAAGGGGAGAGAGAAGATAGAAGAGGAGGGGGAAGTAGAAATGAAAAACTAGAAGAGAGTAGGGAAAGCTGGTGATTGGTTAATGAATGGTTAATAGAATATTTTGATTGATTAATAGCAAGGGAATACAACTATTTGATTGGTTAATGGCTCGGGAATATACTATGTGGATTGGTTAATTACTGGGGAATATAATCCAATTAGAGACTTTTACCCAGGAGAGAAAACCCCTTGAAGAGATGGAGAGGAAAGGAAGAGAGAAGTTTGGGGCTGCATCTAGAGGTGTCACTACAGACCCTGGTTGATGGAGGAGAGACAGATAAAGGGTGGAGAGACAGGGAGAGTGAGGAGAGAGAGGGAGGAGTGGCAGAGCGATAGAGAGACAGAGAGAGGGTTGAGAGACAGAGAGAGGGAGGAGAGAGAGGGAGGAGAGACGGAGAAGAGGGTGGAGAAATTAAGAGAGGGAGGAGAGACGGAGAGAGAAAGAGACAGAGAGAGGGAGGAGAGAGGGAGGAGTGGCAGAGCGATAGAGAGACAGAGATAGGGTTGAGAGACAGAGAAAGGGAGGAGAGAGAGGGAGGAGAGACGGAGTTGGGAGGAGGAAGAGAAAGTGTGGAGAGAAAGTGAGAGGGTGGAGAGACAGAGAGAGGGAGGAGAGAGGGAGGAGTGGCAGAGCGATAGAGAGACAGAGATAGGGTTGAGAGACAGAGAGAGGGAGGAGAGACAGAGTTGGGAGGAGGAAGAGAAAGTGGAGAGACAGAGAGAGGGAGGAGAGACAGAGATAGGAGAGGGTGTTAAATATTGTGCTTTTATTGGCTGAGGAGATGCTTTGTTGTTTCTCTGCTCAGATATCTAAGATACACACACACACACACACACACACACACACACACTAACACACCCTTAGTTAACCGTATTAGAGTTAAACGATGGACTGTGTACCAGTTGACATTCAGTGAATGCCAGACAGTGGCTTGCTATTAGAGAAGTGTGTGTGTGTGTGTGTGTCTGTGTGTGTGTGTGTGTGTGTGTGTGTGTGTGTGTGAACTTCATCTAGCCGTACGGGAGATGCCTCAGTGTTTTGGTCCAGAAGGGTTTGAAAAATTAAAGAGTTCCTGCTTCTCTCTCTCTCTCTCTCTCTCTCTCTCTCTCTCTCTCTCTCTCTCTCTCTCTCTCTCGGTTTGTCTCTGTCTCTGTCTCTCTCTCTCTCTCTCTCTCTCTCTCTCTCTATCTCTCTCTCGGTTTGTCTCTGTCTCTGTCTCTCTCTCTCTCTCTCTCTCTCTCTCTCTCTCTCTCTCTCTCTCTGTTTGTCTCTGCCTCTCTGTCTCTATCTCTCTCTCCTCTCTCTCTCTCTGTCTCTCTCTCTCTCTCTCTCTCTCTCTCTCTCTCTCTCTCTCTCTCTTTCTCTCTCTGTTTATCTCTCTCTATCTCTGTTTATCTCTCTCTGTGTCTCTCTCTTTGTCTCTGTCTCTCTCTCTCTTTCTATCTCTCTCTCTCTCTCTCTCTCTCTCTATGTTTCTCTCTCTGTCTCTCTCTCTCTCTCTCTCTCTTTCTCTCTCTCTCTCTCTGTTTCTCTCTGCGTCTCTCTATGTTTCTCTCTCTGTGACTCTCTCTTTGTCTCTGTCTCTCTCTCTCTTTCTATCTCTCTCTCTCTCTCTCTCTCTCTCTCTATGTTTCTCTCTCTCTCTCTCTCTCTGTCTCTCTCTCCCTCTCTGTCTCTCCCTCTCTCCCTCTCTGTCTCTCTCTGTGACTCTCTCTTTGTCTCTCTCTCCCTCTCTGTCTCTCTCTCTCTCTCTTTCTCTCTCTCTCTCTCTGTTTCTCTCTGCGTCTCTCTATGTTTCTCTCTCTGTCTTCTTTCTGTCCTTCTCAGTAAACTGGATGCCTTCATCTACGATGCTGCTGTGTTGAACTATGCAGCGGGTCGAGACGAGGGCTGTAAGCTGGTCACCATCGGCAGCGGGTACATCTTCGCCACCACCGGCTACGGCATCGCTCTGCATAAAGGGTCCTACTGGAAACGCCAGGTGGACCTGGCTATACTGGCTATTATAGGAGACGGTGAGACACACACACACATCTCTCTGAATAGAGGGTCCTACTGGAAACGCCAGGTGGACCTGGCTATACTGGCTATTATAGGAGACGGTGAGACACACAGACACACACATCGCTCTGAATAGAGGGTCCTACTGGAAACGCCAGGTGGACCTGGCTATACTGGCTATTATAGGAGACGGTGAGACACACACACACACACATCGCTCTGAATAGAGGGTCCTACTGGAAACGCCAGGTGGACCTGGCTATACTGGCTATTATAGGAGACGGTGAGACACACACACACACACACATCGCTCTGAATAGAGGGTCCTACTGGAAACGCCAGGTGGACCTGGCTATACTGGCTATTATAGGAGACGGTGAGACACACACACACATCACTCTGAATAGAGGGTCCTACTGGAAACGCCAGGTGGACCTGGCTATACTGGCTATTATAGGAGACGGTGAGACACACAGACACACACATCACTCTGAATAGAGGGTCCTACTGGAAACGCCAGGTGGACCTGGCTATACTGGCTATTATAGGAGACGGTGAGACACACACACACACACATCGCTCTGAATAGAGGGTCCTACTGGAAACGCCAGGACCAGCTTGCTTAGGGGACTCTTCTCACTGCAGACTGTTCTAGTGCCCGCGCCAAATCATTGATATAGATGTTGAAGAGGGTGGGGCTTAAGCTGCAACCCTGTCTCACCCCACGGCCTTGTGGGAAGAAATTTGCGTGTGATTTTCGCCTATTTTAACTTGTTGTTTGTGTACATGGATTTCATGTCGTATGTTTTTCCCCCAACACCACTTTCCATCAATATGTATAGCAGACCCTCATGCCAAATTGAGTCGAAGGCTTTTGTGAAATCAACAAAGCATGAGAAGACTTTGCCTTTGTTTTGGTTTGTTTGGTTGTCAATTAGGGTGTGCAGGGTGAATACGTGGTCTGTTGTACGGTAAAAGAAGACGATGCGAAGACGATGCCTTGGTTTGTCAATTTGGAAGCGGAATACTTGGTGTTTTCATTGAGGAAATGTACGAGTCTGCAGTTGATGATAATGCAGAGGAATTTTCCCGAGGTTGCTGTTGACGCATATCCCACGGTAGTTATTGGGGTCAAATTTGTGTGTCTCTCTCTCTCTCTCTCTCTCTCTCTCTCTCTCTCTCTCACACACACACACACACACACACACACACACACACACACACACACACACACACACACACACACACACACACACACACTGTACCCCATGGTCGGCGTCAAAAAAGGGAACGCTGTGAATATATAGAAACCTTTGATGTAGAGTCAGCTGTAAACATGGGGGGTCTGTCTGTTTCTGTTTCTGTGTGTGTGTGTGTGTGTGTGTGTGTGTGTGTGTGTGTGTGTGTGTGTGTGTGTGTGTGTGTAAGTCATTATAATGTATAAATTGTAATGTATTCTTCTCTGATCCAGCCTGTATGTGACTCCCAGCTGCTTCACTCACAACAAGTCACCATCACGTTACACACTGTGGTATATCTACTGAACATTATGTATGTTAGGAGGAGGAGGAGGAGGAGGAGGGGGGGGGTAGAGGAGGTAGAGGATGAGGGGAGGAGGAGGAAGAGGATGTTGAGGAGGAGGAGTGGGAGGAAGAGGAGGAAGAGGAGGTAGAGGAGGAGGAGTGGTTAGGTGAGGAGGAGTGGGAGGTAGAGGAGGAGGAGTGGGAGGTAGAGGAGGAGGAGTGGGAGGAGGAGGAGAAGGGGAGGAGGAAGAGGAGGAGGAGGAGGAGGCGTGGGAAGAGAAGGGGGCGTGGGAAGGGGAGGAGGAGTGGGAGGTAGAGGAGGAGGAGTGGGAGGAGGAGGAGAAGGGGAGGAGGAAGAGGAGGTAGAGGAGGAGGACTGGGAGGAGGAGGAGAAGGGGAGGAGGAAGAGTAGGAGGAGTGGGAGGAGGAGGAGAAGGGGAGGAGGAAGAGGAGGTATAGGAGGATGAGTGGGAGGAGGAGGAGAAGGGGAGGAGGAGGAAGAGGACATAGAGGAGGAGGAGTGGGAGGAGGAGATAAAGGAGGAGGTGGAGATAGAGAAGAAGGAGATAGAGGAGGAGATAGAGAAGGAGGAGGAGATAGAGGTGGAGATAGAAGAGGTGGAGGAGGAGGAGGAGATAGAGGAGGAGATAGAGGAGGAGATAGAGGCGGAGGAGGAGATGGAGGAGGAGATGGAGGAGGTGGAGGAGATAGAGGAGGAGGAGGAGATAGAGGGGGAGGTGGAGATTGTGGAGGAAGGGGAGATAGAGGAGGAGGTGGACGTGGAGATTGTGGAGGAAGGGGAGATAGAGGAGGAGGCAGAGATAGAGGAGGAGATGGAGGAGGAGGGGGAGATGGAGGAGGAGATAGAGATGGAGGAGATAGAGGAGGAGGGGGAGATAGAGGAGGAGATGGAGGGGGAGATGGAGATAGTGGAGGAAGACAAGATAGAGGAGGAGGTAGAGATAGAGGAGGAGTTGGATGGGGAGGTGGAGATAGTGGAGATGGAGGGGGAGGTTGAGATTGTGGAGGAGGAGGAGGAGATAGAGGAGGAGATAGAGATGGAGGTGATAGAGGAGGGGGAGATAGAGGAGGGGGAGGAGATAGAAATGGAGGAGATAGAGGAGGAGATAGAGGAGGAGGTGGACATGGAGATTGTGGAGGAAGGGGAGATAGAGGAGGAGGTAGAGATAGAGAAGGAGATAGAGGAGGAGATGGAAGGAGGAGGTAGAGGAGGAGATGGAGGAGGAGGTAGAGGAGGAGGTAGAGAAGGAGATAGAGGAGGAGATAGAGAAGGAGATGGAGGGGGAGGTGGAGATAGTGGAGGAAGAGGAGATAGAGGAGGAGGGGGAGGTGGAGATTGTGGAGATTGTGGAGGAAGAGGAGATAGAGGAGGAGATGGAGGAGGAGGGGGAGGTGGAGATAGTGGAGGAAGAGGAGATAGAGGAGGAGGGGGAGGTGGAGATTGTGGAGATTGTGGAGGAAGAGGAGATAGAGGAGGAGATGGAGGAGGAGGGGGAGGTGGAGATTGTGGAGGAAGGGGAGATAGAGGTACAACCCAAAGACATCCAGCCAACTTGACACAACTGTGTGAAACATTGGAGTCAACATGGGCCAGCATCCCTGTGGAACACTTTCAACACCTTGTAGAGTCCATGAGCTGAACAATTGAGGCTAGAGAGAGAGAGAAACAGAGAGACATATGGAGAGAAGATAGAGAAACAGAGACAGAGAGAGAAGATAGAGAGAGAGAGACAGAGAGAGAGAAGATAGAGAGAGAAACAGAGAGAGAGAGAGAAGATAGAGAGAGAGACAGAGAGAGAAGATAGAGAGAGAAACAGGGAGAGAGAAACAGAGAGAGAGAAGAGAGAGAGAGAGAGAGAAGAGAGACAGAGAGAGAAGATAGAGAGAGAAACAGAAGAGATATCTCCCTCTGCTTAAGGAAGCGGGCGTCTCAGTAAGGGACAGTGAGATCTCTCCTTAGAGAACCTGTCTCTTCTGTAAAATGAGGAACATATAAATGAAGCCCTCTGGGACACTTTGACGTTGTCCAACTATTGAATACTATTCCCTAATTAGTCCACTAGGGCCCTTGTCTAAAGTAGTGCACTACATAGGGAATAGGGCTGTAGTATAAAGTAGTGCACTATATAGGGCTGTAGTATAAAGTAGTGCACTATATAGGGAATAGGGCTGTAGTATAAAGTAGTGTACTATATAGGGAATAGGGCTGTAGTATAAAGTAGTGCACTATATAGGGCTGTAGTATAAAGTAGTGCACTATATAGGGAATAGGGCTGTAGTATAGAGTAGTGCACTATATAGGGAATAGGGCTGTAGTATAAAGTAGTGCACTATATAGGGAATAGGGCTGTAGTATAAAGTAGTGCACTATATAGGGAATAGGGCTGTAGTATAAAGTAGTGCACTATATAGGGAATAGGGCTGTAGTATAAAGTAGTGCACTATATAGGGAATAGGGCTGTAGTATAAAGTAGTGTACTATATAGGGCTGTAGTATAGAGTAGTGCACTATATAGGGAATAGGGCTGTAGTATAAAGTAGTGCACTATATAGGGAATAGGGCTGTAGTATAGAGTAGTGCACTATATAGGGCTGTAGTATAAAGTAGTGCACTATATAGGGAATAGGGCTGTAGTATAAAGTAGTGTACTATATAGGGCTGTAGTATAAAGTAGTGCACTATATAGGGAATAGGGCTGTAGTATAAAGTAGTGTACTATATAGGGAATAGGGCTGTAGTATAAAGTAGTGCACTATATAGGGCTGTAGTATAAAGTAGTGCACTATATAGGGAATAGGGCTGTAGTATAAAGTAGTGCACTATATAGGGAATAGGGCTGTAGTATAAAGTAGTGTACTATATAGGGAATAGGGCTGTAGTATAGAGTAGTGCACTATATAGGGAATAGGGCTGTAGTATAAAGTAGTGCACTATATAGGGAATAGGGCTGTAGTATAGAGTAGTGCACTATATAGGGAATAGGGCTGTAGTATAAAGTAGTGCACTATATAGGGAATAGGGCTGTAGTATAAAGTAGTGTACTATATAGCGAATAGGGCTGTAGTATAAAGTAGTGTACTATATAGGGCTGTAGTATAAAGTAGTGTACTATATAGCGAATAGGGCTGTAGTATAAAGTAGTGTACTATATAGGGCTGTAGTATAAAGTAGTGCACTATATAGGGAATAGGGCTGTAGTATAAAGTAGTGCACTATATAGGGAATAGGGCTGTAGTATAAAGTAGTGCACTATATAGGGCTGTAGTATAAAGTAGTGTACTATATAGCGAATAGGGCTGTAGTATAGAGTAGTGTACTATATAGGGCTGTAGTATAAAGTAGTGTACTATATAGCGAATAGGGCTGTAGTATAGAGTAGTGTACTATATAGGGAATAGGGCTGTAGTATAAAGTAGTGTACTATATAGCGAATAGGGCTGTAGTATAAAGTAGTGTACTATATAGGGCTGTAGTATAAAGTAGTGTACTATATAGGGAATAGGGCTGTAGTATAAAGTAGTGTACTATATAGGGCTGTAGTATAAAGTAGTGTACTATATAGGGAATAGGGCTGTAGTATAAAGTAGTGTACTATATAGGGAATAGGGCTGTAGTATAAAGTAGTGTACTATATAGCGAATAGGGCTGTAGTATAAAGTAGTGTACTATATAGCGAATAGGGCTGTAGTATAAAGTAGTGTACTATATAGGGCTGTAGTATAAAGTAGTGTACTAGATAGGGAATAGGGCTGTAGTATAAAGTAGTGTACTATATAGCGAATAGGGCTGTAGTATAGAGTAGTGTACTATATAGGGAATAGGGCTGTAGTATAAAGTAGTGTACTATATAGGGCTGTAGTATAAAGTAGTGTACTATATAGGGAATAGGGCTGTAGTATAAAGTAGTGCACTATATAGGGAATAGGGCTGTAGTATAAAGTAGTGTACTATATAGCGAATAGGGCTGTAGTATAGAGTAGTGTACTATATAGGGAATAGGGCTGTAGTATAAAGTAGTGTACTATATAGGGCTGTAGTATAAAGTAGTGTACTATATAGCGAATAGGGCTGTAGTATAAAGTAGTGCACTATATAGGGAACAGGGCTGTAGTATAGAGTAGTGTACTATATAGGGAATAGGGCTGTAGTATAAAGTAGTTCACTATATAGGGAATAGGGCTGTAGTATAAAGTAGTGCACTATATAGGGAATAGGGCTGTAGTATAAAGTAGTTCACTATATAGGGAATAGGGACCATTTGGGACAGACCCTGACACTCTCCTTCCTGTGTGTATAATGTGGTTAGTGATGTCAAATGTTTCTGCAACGCTTGGAGGTACACACACACACACACACACACACACACACATACACACACACACACACACACACACAAACGTCGCACTCAAGCTGAATGACAGTAATACCATTACATTAATGGGACCTTAAATGTCAGAGAGAGGAGGAGGAGGAGGAGGAGGAAGAGGAGGAGGAGGAGGAAGAGGAGGAGGAGGACGAGACAATAAAGTGAATTATATTTTTATTTCTCTCCCTCCCTTTTTTTACTGCTCTCTGACTTCTCCCCCCTCTCTCTCATCTCTCTCTCATCTCTCTCTCTCGCTTCTCTCCCATCATCTGCCTCTCTCTCTGCCTCTCTCTCCTCTCTCTCTCTCTCTCTCTCTTTCTATCTCTCTCTCCCCTCTCTCTCCTCCCTCGCTTCCTCCCTCTCTTTCTCTCCTGTCTCTCTGTCTATCTCTCTCTCTCTTCTCTCCCATCATCTGCCTCTCTCTCTCTCTCTCTTTCTCTCATCTCTCTCCTCTCACACTCTCCTTCCCCCTCTCTCTTTCTCCCCTATCCCTTCCTCCCTCTCTCTTCCTCTCCTCTCTCTCTCCCCTCCCTCCCTCCAGGTGAGATGGAGGAGCTGGAAGCTCAGTGGCTAACGGGGATCTGTCACCATGAGAAGAACGAGGTGATGTCCAGTCAGCTGGACATCGACAACATGGCCGGAGTGTTTTACATGCTGGCTACCGCAATGGGACTGTCTCTCATTACCTTCATATCAGAGCATCTCTTCTACTGGAGGTTGAGATACTGTTTCACTGGAGTCTGTACGGGAACACCAGGACTACTGTTCTCTATAAGCAGGGTAAGACTGGGGGGTAGGGGGTAGGGGTTAGAGGTTAGAGGTTAGGGAGAGATACTGTTTCACTGGAGTCTGTACGGGAACACCAGGACTTCTGTTCTCTATAAGCAGGGTAAGAATGGGGGGTAGGGGGTAGGGATAAGAGGTTAGAGGTTAGGGAGAGATACTGTTTCACTGGAGTCTGTACGGGAACACCAGGACTACTGTTCTCTATCAGCAGGGTAAGACTGGGGGGGTAGGGGTTAGGGGGTAGGGGTTAGGGGGTAGGGGGTAGAGGTTAGGGGGTAGGGGTTAGGGGTAGGGGTTAGGGGGTAGGGGTTAGGAGGTATGGATTAGGGGGTAGGGGTTAGGGGTTTGGTGGAAGGGGTAGGGGTAGGGGTTAGGAGGTATGGATTAGGGGGTAGGGGTTAGGGGGTAGGGGTTAGGAGGTAGGAGTTAGGGGGTAGGGGTTAGGAGGTATGGATTAGGGGGTAGGGGTTATGAGGTAGGGGTTAGGAGGTAGGGATTAGGGTGTAGGGGTTAGGGGGTAGGGGTTAGAAGGTAGGGATTAGGGGGTAGAGGTTAGGGAGAGATACTGTTTCACTGGAGTCTGTACGGGAACACCAAGACTACTGTTCTCTATAAGCAGGGTAAGAATGGGGGGTAGGGGGTAGGGATAAGAGGTTAGAGGTTAGGGAGAGATACTGTTTCACTGGAGTCTGTACGGGAACACCAGGACTACTGTTCTCTATAAGCAGGGTAAGAATGGGGGGTAGGGGGTAGGGATAAGAGGTTAGAGGTTAGGGAGAGATACTGTTTCACTGGAGTCTGTACGGGAACACCAGGACTACTGTTCTCTATCAGCAGGGTAAGACTGGGGGGGTAGGGGTTAGGGGTTAGGGGGTAGGGGGTAGAGGTTAGGGGGTAGGGGTTAGGGGTAGGGGTTAGGGGGTAGGGGTTAGGAGGTATGGATTAGGGGGTAGGGGTTAGGGGTTTGGTGGAAGGGGTAGGGGTAGGGGTTAGGAGGTATGGATTAGGGGGTAGGGGTTAGGGGGTAGGGGTTAGGAGGTAGGAGTTAGGGGGTAGGGGTTAGGAGGTATGGATTAGGGGGTAGGGGTTATGAGGTAGGGGTTAGGAGGTAGGGATTAGGGTGTAGGGGTTAGGGGGTAGGGGTTAGAAGGTAGGGATTAGGGGGTAGGGGTTAGGGGTTAGGTGGTAGGGGTTAGGGGGTAGGGGGTAAGGGTTAGTGTATAATGGTTAGGGGGTAGTGGTTAGGGTGTAGGGGTATGGTTTAATGTCAATGTTATGGTGGGTAGAGGAGAAGGGATAGGGGCTGTTATGATTGGTGTATGGAGGCACTAGGTTGGGGTATTAGGGAGGTAGGGGCTGGGGTATTAGGGAGTTAGGGGCTGGGGTATTAGGGAGGTAAGGGCTGGGGTATTAGGGAGTTAGGGGCTGGGGTATTAGGGAGGTAGGGGCTGGGGTATTAGGGAGGTAGGGGCTGGGGTATTAGGGAGTTAGGGGCTGGGGTATTAGGGAGGTAGGGGCTGGGGTATTAGGGAGCTAGGGGCTGGGGTATTAGGGAGGTGAGGGGCTGGGGTATTGGGAGGTAGGGGCTGGGGTATTAGGGAGCTAGGGGCTGGGGTATTAGGGAGGTGAGGGGCTGGGGTATTAGGGAGGTAGGGGCTGGGGTATTAGGGAGTCAGGGGCTGGGGTATTAGGGAGGTAGGGGCTGGGGTATTAGGGAGTCAGGGGCTGGGGTATTAGGGAGGTAGGGTCTGGGGTATTAGGGAGGTAGGGGCTGGGGTATTAGGGAGGTAGGGGCTGGGGTATTAGGGAGTCAGGGGCTGGGGTATTAGGGAGTTAGGGGCTGGGGTATTATGGAGGTAGGGGCTGGGGTATTAGGGAGGTAGGGGCTGGGGTATTAGGGAGTTAGGGGCTGGGGTATTAGGGAGGTAGGGGCTGGGGTATTAGGGAGGTAGGGGCTGGGGTATTAGGGAGTTAGGGGCTGGGGTATTAGGGAGGTAGGGGCTGGGGTATTAGGGAGCTAGGGGCTGGGGTATTAGGGAGGTGAGGGGCTGGGGTATTAGGGAGGTAGGGGCTGGGGTATTAGGGAGCTAGGGGCTGGGGTATTAGGGAGGTGAGGGGCTGGGGTATTAGGGAGGTAGGGGCTGGGGTATTAGGGAGTCAGGGGCTGGGGTATTAGGGAGGTAGGGGCTGGGGTATTAGGGAGTCAGGGGCTGGGGTATTAGGGAGGTAGGGTCTGGGGTATTAGGGAGGTAGGGGCTGGGGTATTAGGGAGGTAGGGGCTGGGGTATTAGGGAGGTAGGGGCTGGGGTATTAGGGAGTTAGGGGCTGGGGTATTATGGAGGTAGGGGCTGGGGTATTAGGGAGGTAGGGGCTGGGGTATTAGGGAGTTAGGGGCTGGGGTATTAGGGAGGTAGGGGCTGGGGTATTAGGGAGGTAGGGGCTGGGGTATTAGGGAGTTAGGGGCTGGGGTATTAGGGAGGTAGGGGCTGGGGTATTAGGGAGCTAGGGGCTGGGGTATTAGGGAGGTGAGGGGCTGGGGTATTAGGGAGGTAGGGGCTGGGGTATTAGGGAGCTAGGGGCTGGGGTATTAGGGAGGTGAGGGGCTGGGGTATTAGGGAGGTAGGGGCTGGGGTATTAGGGAGTCAGGGGCTGGGGTATTAGGGAGGTAGGGGCTGGGGTATTAGGGAGTCAGGGGCTGGGGTATTAGGGAGGTAGGGTCTGGGGTATTAGGGAGGTAGGGGCTGGGGTATTAGGGAGGTAGGGGCTGGGGTATTAGGGAGGTAGGGGCTGGGGTATTAGGGAGTCAGGGGCTGGGGTATTAGGGAGCTAGGGGCTGGGGTATTAGGGAGGTGAGGGGCTGGGGTATTAGGGAGGTAGGGGCTGGGGTATTAGGGAGCTAGGGGCTGGGGTATTAGGGAGGTGAGGGGCTGGGGTATTAGTGAGGTAGGGGCTGGGGTATTAGGGAGTCAGGGGCTGGGGTATTAGGGAGGTAGGGGCTGGGGTATTAGGGAGTCAGGGGCTGGGGTATTAGGGAGGTAGGGTCTGGGGTATTAGGGAGGTAGGGGCTGGGGTATTAGGGAGTTAGGGGCTGGGGTATTAGGGAGGTAGGGGCTGGGGTATTAGGGAGTTAGGGGCTGGGGTATTAGGGAGGTAGGGGCTGGGGTATTAGGGAGTTAGGGGCTGGGGTATTAGGGAGGTAGGGGCTGGGGTATTAGGGAGCTAGGGGATGGGGTATTAGGGAGGTGAGGGGCTGGGGTATTAGGGAGGTAGGGGCTGGGGTATTAGGGAGCTAGGGGCTGGGGTATTAGGGAGGTGAGGGGCTGGGGTATTAGGGAGGTAGGGGCTGGGGTATTAGGGAGTCAGGGGCTGGGGTATTAGGGAGGTAGGGGCTGGGGTATTAGGGAGTCAGGGGCTGGGGTATTAGGGAGGTAGGGTCTGGGGTATTAGGGAGGTAGGGGCTGGGGTATTAGGGAGGTAGGGGCTGGGGTATTAGGGAGTCAGGGGCTGGGGTATTAGGGAGGTAGGGGCTGGGGTATTAGGGAGTCAGGGGCTGGGGTATTAGGGAGGTAGGGTCTGGGGTATTAGGGAGGTAGGGGCTGGGGTATTAGGGAGGTAGGGGCTGGGGTATTAGGGAGGTAGGGGCTGAGGTATTAGGGAGTCAGGGGCTGGGGTATTAGGGAGTTAGGGGCTGGGGTATTATGGAGGTAGGGGCTGGGGTATTAGGGAGGTAGGGGCTGGGGTATTAGGGAGTTAGGGGCTGGGGTATTAGGGAGGTAGGGGCTGGGGTATTAGGGAGGTAGGGGCTGGGGTATTAGGGAGTTAGGGGCTGGGGTATTAGGGAGGTAGGGGCTGGGGTATTAGGGAGCTAGGGGCTGGGGTATTAGGGAGGTGAGGGGCTGGGGTATTAGGGAGGTAGGGGCTGGGGTATTAGGGAGCTAGGGGCTGGGGTATTAGGGAGGTGAGGGGCTGGGGTATTAGGGAGGTAGGGGCTGGGGTATTAGGGAGTCAGGGGCTGGGGTATTAGGGAGGTAGGGGCTGGGGTATTAGGGAGTCAGGGGCTGGGGTATTAGGGAGGTAGGGTCTGGGGTATTAGGGAGGTAGGGGCTGGGGTATTAGGGAGGTAGGGGCTGGGGTATTAGGGAGGTAGGGGCTGGGGTATTAGGGAGTCAGGGGCTGGGGTATTAGGGAGTTAGGGGCTGGGGTATTATGGAGGTAGGGGCTGGGGTATTAGGGAGGTAGGGGCTGGGGTATTAGGGAGTTAGGGGCTGGGGTATTAGGGAGGTAGGGGCTGGGGTATTAGGGAGCTAGGGGCTGGGGTATTAGGGAGGTGAGGGGCTGGGGTATTAGGGAGGTAGGGGCTGGGGTATTAGGGAGGTAGGGGCTGGGGTATAGGGAGGTAGGGGCTGGGGTATTAGGGAGGTAGGGTCTGGGGTATTAGGGAGGTAGGGGATGGGGTATTAGGGAGTCAGGGGCTGGGGTATTAGGGAGGTAGGGTCTGGGGTATTAGGGAGGTAGGGGCTGGGGTATTAGGGAGGTAGGGGCTGGGGTATTAGGGAGGTAGGGGCTGGGGTATTAGGGAGTCAGGGGCTGGGGTATTAGGGAGTTAGGGGCTGGGGTATTATGGAGGTAGGGGCTGGGGTATTAGGGAGGTAGGGGCTGGGGTATTAGGGAGTCAGGGGCTGGGGTATTAGGGAGTTAGGGGCTGGGGTATTATGGAGGTAGGGGCTGGGTTATTAGGGAGGTAGGGGCTGGGGTATTAGGGAGTTAGGGGCTGGGGTATTAGGGAGGTGAGGGGCTGGGTTATTAGGGAGGTAGGGGCTGGGGTATTAGGGAGGTAGGGGCTGGGGTATTAGGGAAGTGGGTTCCTGGGGTATTACGGAGGTAGGGGCTGGGGTATTAGGGAGGTAGGGGCTGGGGTATTAGGGAGGTACTTGCTTAGGTATTAGGGAGGTAGGGGCTGGGGTATTAGGGAGGTACTTGCTTAGGTATTAGGGAGGTAGGGGCTGGGGTATTAGGGAGGTACTTGCTTAGGTATTAGGGAGGTAGGGGCTGGGGTATTAGGGAGGTAGGGGCTGGGGTATTAGGGAGGTGAGGGGCTGGGGTATTAGGGAGGTAGGGGCTGGGGTATTAGGGAGGTAGGGGCTGGGGTATTAGGGAGGTAGGGGCTGGGGTATTAGGGAGGTAGGGGCTGGGGTATTAGGGAGGTGAGGGGCTGGGGTATTAGGGAGGTGAGGGGCTGGGGTATTAGGGAGGTGAGGGGCTGGGGTATTAGGGAGGTAGGGGCTGGGGTATTAGGGAGTTAGGGGCTGGGGTATTAGGGAGGTAGGGGCTGGGGTATTAGGGAGGTAGGGGCTGGGGTATTAGGGAGGTAGGGGCTGGGGTATTAGGGAGGTAGGGGCTGGGGTATTAGGGAGGTAGGGTCTGGGGTATTATGGAGGTAGGGGCTGGGGTATTAGGGAGGTGAGGGGCTGGGGTATTAGGGAGGTAGGGTCTGGGGTATTATGGAGGTAGGGTCTGGGGTATTAGGGAGGTGAGGGTCTGGGGTATTAGGGGGCTGGGGTATTAGGGAGGTAGGGGCTGGGGTATTAGGGAGGTAGGGGCTGGGGTATTAGGGAGGTGAGGGGCTGGGGTATTAGGGAGGTGAGGGGCTGGGGTATTAGGGAGGTAGGGGCTGGGTTATTAGGGAGGTAGGGGCTGGGGTATTAGGGAGCTAGGGGCTGGGGTATTAGGGAGGTGAGGGGCTGGGGTATTAGGGAGGTAGGGGCTGGGGTATTAGGGAGGTAGGGGCTGGGGTATTAGGGAGGTAGGGGCTGGGGAGAGGGACAGACACAATCCGTCTCCCTCCACTGCACCTTTCTGGGTAGTAATATTAATTTCAATACGGTTAGGAATACTATCTAAGTAATTATGTTAACTGTTCAGAGAAATGAATGAGATTGTTTATCAGATGCTGAGTCAGTCGATACTAATGTGATCCTGATGAATTATCCTTTACTGGGACTGAGGAAACATGGGTCATAGTTACCAGAAGACACAGACTTTTAGACAACAGTCAGACTTCAAATGATGATCCATAGATGATAATCTGTCTCTCTCTCTCTCTCTCTCTCTCTCTCTCTCTCTCTCTCTCTCTCTGTGTCTCTCTCTTTCTTTCTCTGTCTCTCTGTCTCTCTGTCTCTCTCTCTCTCTCTGTCTCTCTCTCTCCCTCTCTCTCTCTCTCTCTCTCTCTCTCTCTCTCTCTCTCTCTCTCTCTCTCTCTCTCTCTCGCTCTCTCCCCCTCTCTTTCTCTGTCTCTGTCTCTGTCTCTCTCTGTCTCTGTGTCTCTCTGTCTCTGTGTCTCTCTTTCGCTGTGTCTCTGTTTCGGTCTCTCTGTCTCTCTCTGTCTCGGTGTCTCTGTCTCTCTCTCTCCTCCACCTTCCCTCCTCTCTCTCTTAATTTTTCCCCCTGTCTTCCCTTTCTCTCCTCCATCTCCCTCCTCGCCCTCTCTCTCTCTCTCTCTGTAGGGGATTTGGAGTTGTATCCACGGCGTCCACATCGACATGAAGAAGAAGTCCGAGCTGGATTTTAGCCCTCAGGCTAACATGTTGAAGCTCATCAAGTCAGCCAAACAGATGACCAACATGTCCAACCTGTCTACGTCCAGGATCAATTCCCCCAAGCGGGCGGCTGAGTTCATGCACTCGGCGGGGCCCATGATCATGGATATGATGGCTGAGAAAGGTCTTTTCTCTCTCAATTTGTTTTGTTGTTGATTCAAACACATTACAACCACAACATCGTGGATATAAAGGCATTTTTTTTAAATCGATGAGGATGGTTCTTCTTATTTTACAAACACATTACAACCGTAAATAGTGGATACAAATGCATTTCGAATCATTAAAAACAATATATATTTTATTTATTTGTTACTTTATATTAACTAGGCAAGTCAGTTATTTGAAATATATATTTTATTTTAAGGTAACTTCATCTACGCCGACAATCGAAGCTACGCCCCTAAAGAGGTGATCTACGGCGATACGGGCGACCTCCAGGCGTACCTGGCCAACCGACACAAAGACCACCTGAACAACTACATCTTCCAAGGAGGACAGCACCCTCTGACCCTCAACGAGTCAAACCCAAACTCTGTGGAAGTGGCGGTGAGCGCGGACGCCGCCCAGACCAACGCCAAACCCAGAGGCCTGTGGAAGAAGTCCGTGGACACAATGCGGCAGGGTCCAGGTGTCCCCGGCCCCGACATGCTGTCCCCCGACCCTCGCATCTCCATGAAGACACAGCGATACCTTCCGGAGGAAGCAGCTCACTCAGACATCTCTGACTGCTCCAGCCGAGGAGGAGGCGGTTCGTACCAGGACCCGGAAAACAACAAGCACCTGAAGAACAAGGACGGATTAAAAAAAAGACAGTTGCCGTCAAAATACCCTAGGGACTGCAGCGAAGTGGAGCTGTCCTACTTAAAGACTAAGCAGGGCAGCGGAGGGGGTGGAGGAGTGGGAGGACAGGGACAAGGACAGATCTACACCATAGACTCAGATAGAGAACTCAATCTCAACTCCGATCCTTTACACTACCGCGAGAGTCGAGGCCTGGCCGCCGACGACCTGGACTACCCGGAGATCTACTCT
>NW_023493680.1:422500-467500 GCF_013265735.2 Oncorhynchus mykiss
ACGTTGGTCTCGCTGACTATCAACGGAGAGAGGGGGGGGGGGGATTAACCTCTGCAATCTGGAGGAGAATATAAACGGACCTGAGTTTTAGTAAAAGTTTTGGATTCTGCTACTTTTTCTTCTCCCCTCAAACAAAAAAGAGGAGAAGGAGAGAGCGAGAGACCAAACCCCCCCCTGAACGGCGTGCCGAACGCTCTCTCTTCGTCTCTCTCTCTCTCAACTCGCCACCGGACAGAGCTGGCGTGTTTTTTTTTTTTGTCTTTCTATCCCCTTGGAAACAGGGTACTTCCGAATCTCCACGACAACACGTTGTACGCGATCGGACTACGATGACAACTTCTTTTTTTTTGTAATTCAAAAAAACTGTTTGTGTGTCAGGCGGTCAGTCCTCCTAAAATCTGTCTCCGTCTTGTCTCCTCCACCCCAACCCCGGGACTGAGGACTGCTGGAGGAAACCTCGGGGTGGGGGTGTGTGTGTGTGTGTGTGTGTGTGTGAGGAGAGGTCACTCTATGGTCTTCATCAGTCATCTGTCTGTCTGGTAAACAGCATGATAAAACCTTGACGCTTGAATTGTTTTACTTTTGTGTTTTTCCTGTTACAACCTTAACCACCGCCGCTGATACACGCAGACACACACACACACACACACACACACACACACACACACGTATGTAGCATCGTACTGTACAAAACTACATCAAACCCCTCTCAGCAACTCATGTGACTCTTTTGATTGGTTGTGACTCGTTGTGATTGGTTGATTAATTGTATCCAATCAAAAAATACCTCAGGATGGTTTTGTGTGTTTCAACGTGTAGCGACGCGATACAACAACACACACGCTAAATCACTAGACCCCCCCCCCCCCCCCCCCCCCTCAGAGATATAGATGCTGCTACATCTCGTAGGGGGACCACCCATTCAGCTGGAGTCTCTACACCCCCCCCCCCCCCTCAGAGATATAGATGCTGCTACGTCTCCTAGAGGGACCACCCATTCAGCTGGAGTCTCTACACCCCCCCCCCCCCCCCCCCCCCCCCTCAGAGATATAGATGCTGCTACATCTCGTAGAGGGACCACCCATTCAGCTGGAGTCTCTACACCCCCCCCGCCCCGTCAGAGATATAGATGCTGCTACATCTCGTAGGGGACATTCAGCTTCTTCTTCACATGTTTACTTGTCCAAGTTCTTCCAGATTCTCTGCCAACTGTTACAAGGAGAGAGAGGAAGAGGAGGGAACGAGAGAGAGGAAGAGGAGGGAACGAGAGAGAGGAAGAAGGGGGATGGGAGAGGGAGGAAGAGGGGGAAAGAGGGGGAAAGAGAGGGACGGAGAGGGGGAACGAGAGAGAGGAAGAGGAGGGATGAGAGGGAAGGCAGGGATGGGTGGATGGGATGTGAGTTGTAGTTAGGAGGATGATGAAGGAGAGAAAGGAAGAGGAGGGATGAGAGGGAAGGCAGGGATGGGTGGATGGGATGTGAGTTGTAGTTAGGAGGATGATGAAGGAGAGAAAGGAAGAGGAGGGATGAGAGGGAAGGCAGGGATGGGTGGATGGGATGTGAGTTGTAGTAAGGAGGAGGATGAAGGAGAGAGAGGAAGAGGAGGGATGATGGCGAGGCAGAGCACACTTCTCTAAACGGTACACATCACTGATACCGATGATGATGATGATGGTGATGACATGTCGGTCAGTCAGTCGTCATTGAAGCTTCCATGGAACTCGTTGAATAGCTGGTGATTGGCAAAACACTGCAGTATAGCCTCCCCATCTCCCCTCTCTCTCTCTCTCTCTCTCTCTGTCTCTCTCTGTCTCTCTCTCTCCCTCTCTCTCCCTCCCTCTCTCTCTCTCTCTCTCTCCCTCCCTCTCTCGCTCTCTCCCTCTTTCTCTCTCTCTCTCTCTCTCTCTGTCTCTCTCGCTCCGTCTCTCTCTCTCTCTCGGTCTCTCTCTGTCTCTCTCTCTCCCTCTCTCTCCCTCCCTCTCTCTCTCTCTCTCTCTCTCCCTCTCTCTCTCCCTCTCTCTGTCTCTCTCTGAATCTGTAGTAGTGGCTGCAGATCACACACAACACTGTCATATCACTGTAATGACTCCAGACTCCAGACAGTCTCCCCTTTTCATCTGTCGGTCTCTCTCGCTCGCTCGCTCTTTCTTTCTTTCTCTCCCCCTGGGGATAGTCTCTTCAGTTTACCCACCATTGACCAGCCCCCTCCCCCACTCCTCTTCCTCCTCCTCCTCCTCCTCCTCTCTTCCTCCTCCTCAGTCATCTGTTTTTCTTATCCTACTCTACATAATGTTATTGTTCATCGTATGTATCGTTTAAAACACTTTAATGGCTATCTTCCTCTTCTATGCTGCTTGAATGGGGCTGACAGGTTGGCATTATGCACATGTAAAAATATCAAGCTCTCTCCAAAACACTTTAATAGCGTTTTAATGAACTCATAAGAGAAAAAAACATGTATTCTTATTTATTATTACTTTTTTTCATAGATTTATTTTTCTGTTATTTTAATTTATTTGCTGTCTTTTGTCTTATTGTGATGAAAAAACCATCTCTTTTAATGGTAAAATGTATTTTAATGACGTTTAAATGATAAATAATAATGAGGTAATGGCATGCAACCCCTGATGTAAACACTGCTACTGTTTTTCCTTTTTTTAATGACACACTGAGGCTTTTTGTAACAGGTGTGATGATGATGATGATGATGATGGTGGTGGTGGTGATGGTGATGATGATGATGATGATGATGATGATGATGGTGGTGGTGATGATGATGGTGGTGGTGATGAAGAGTTGTATAACAAACGTATGACAGAACACGAACCTTATTCAATAATATGTAATATGAAGATGATGACGATGATGATGAAGATGATGATGATGGTGGTGGTGGTGGTGGTGATGAAGAGTTGTATAACAAACGTATAACAGAACATGAACCTTTTTCAATAATATTTAATATGAAGATGATGACTATGATGATGAAGATGATGATGATGGTGCTGTTTTGGGGAGAAGGCAAAGCTTTGACCCCCCCCCCCCTCCCCTCCAGACTGACCTGCAACCCTATTGGCTGACGAGTCACTATCTCCACTCCGCTCGTGCTACTGGGGTCAGGGGTCAGGGCTTTGCCAGGTGAGGTGGACTTCCTTGCTCATTCCCCTGACGGCAGGTGAAAAAAATATCACCAGCTTTGCTTTTTATTTCCTTACCCTTCCCACCTGTAACCAGGAAGTTGACCTGCGTAACCAGGAAGTTGACCTGCGTAACCAGGAAGTTGACCTGCGTAACCAGGAAGTTGACCTGTGTAACCAGGAAGTTGACCTGCGTAACCAGGAAGTTGACCTGTGTAAATGAGCCCTTTCCAAAGACGTGACGTCCTCTTTCTTCATTGTTTGCTGTAAAGATTAGATGCTTTTCTTTCTTTTTCTTTTTTTAAAATTAACGATAATATTTCCTCACGAGACGAAGGAACTATTTTGAATATCAAACACCTGTAATAAATCGCTTGTAAATTCATAATCAAATACATGAGAATTATAATTCTAAAGAGTTTTAAAAGGATATTTTTTTTGTTGTGTGAATTTCACAAGGAGTTGTGTGTATAGTGCACTGGGTTTTCTTCCTCTGTAGAGATTCTGAGTAGAATAAAATATCACCATTCACAAGGAACTGTTCTGGAACCTCAACTAACAGACTATCTGTGCTTTAAGACTGGGGTGGGAGGTGGGGGAGGCAGGGCAGAAACAGGGAGGGAGGTGGAGGGGGAGGGAGGTGGAGGGGGAGGGAGGGCAGAAACAGGGAGGGAGGAAGGGGAAGGAGGGCAGAAACAGGGAGGGAGGAGGAGGGGGAGGGCAGAAACAGGGAGGGAGGTAGGAGGGGGAGGGAGGCAGGGAGGGAGGTAGGAGGGGGAGGGAGGCAGAGCAGAAACAGGGAGGGGGTAGGAGGGGGAGGGCAGAAATAGGGAGGGAGGTAGGATTGGGAGGGAGGGCAGAAACAGGGAGGAGGAGGGGGAGGGCAGAAACAGGGAGGGAGGAGGGGGAGGGAGGGCAGAAACAGGGAGGGAGGAGGGGGAGGGAGGGCAGAAACAGGGAGGGAGGTAGGAGGGGGAGGGAGGGGGAGGAGGGCAGAAACTGGAAGGGATGTAGGAGGGCGTTGGTTAAAGTTGATGTTGGGATCCATGTTACAGAGAAAACACACAACCAACTCAATGTGTCTTCAATACAAGTCGTCCCTGGAGACCAGAGATCTCTGGGACCAGACAGATCACACCAGACAGACTTCAATAATCTACGTTTTCTCCCCAGGACGTCGGTAGAGGACCTTCATTCCCATCCACATGGGGCGACGTGAGCACGTTTTACCATCTACTAAAACCGCACACTTCAGCTCCCAGGATCATGGGATCAATTATTGTGCTTGGCAATAGTTAATAAAAATAAAAAAACAGTTTTAATTAACCTTATTCCAAACGTCGAACAAATACTTTGGGATTTGGGCAATAAAGTTATTGTTGGTTTAACTGTCCAATCTTTTCCTGTTTTAGCAACATCCACACTTAGCTACTATCTCTTCACCAACAGACAGGTTATCGCCCCCTCAACCCCCCCAAACAGACAGGTTATCGACCCCTCAACCCCCCCAAACATAGGACAAACGTTAAACAGTGCTACTATCTCTTCACCAACAGACAGGTTATCGACCCCTCAACCCCCCCATCACAGGACAAACGTTAAACAGTGAGGTGCTACTATCTCTTCACCAACAGACAGGTTATCGACCCCTCAACCCCCCAAACACAGGACAAACGTTAAACAGTGAGGTGCTACTATCTCTTCACCAACAGACAGGTTATCGACCCCTCAACCCCCCCAAACACAGGACAAACGTTAAACAGTGCTACTATCTCTTCACCAACAGACAGGTTATCGACCCCTCAACCCCCCAAACACAGGACAAACGTTAAACAGTGAGGTGCTACTATCTCTTCACCAACAGACAGGTTATCGACCCCTCAACCCCCCAAACACAGGACAAACGTTAAACAGTGAGGTGCTACTATCTCTTCACCAACAGACAGGTTATCGACCCCTCAACCCCCCCAAACACAGGACAAACGTTAAACAGTGCTACTATCTCTTCACCAACAGACAGGTTATCGACCCCTCAACCCCCCAAACACAGGACAAACGTTAAACAGTGAGATGCTACTATCTCTTCACCAACAGACAGGTTATCGACCCCTCAACCCCCCCAAACACAGGACAAACGTTAAACAGTGAGGTGCTACTATCTCTTCACCAACAGACATGTTATCGACCCCTCAACCCCCCCCCCAAACACAGGACAAACGTTAAACAGTGAGGTGCTACTATCTCTTCACCAACAGACAGGTTATTGACCCCTCAACCCCCCCCAAACACAGGACAAACGTTAAACAGTGAGGTGCTACTATCTCTTCACCAACAGACAGGTTATCGACCCCTCAACCCCCCCAAACACAGGACAAACGTTAAACAGTGAAGTGAGAGTGTGAGATCTCCAGAACAGTCCAATAAAATGGTTGGATGTTGGAGGGCCTTTTACAATGTGGATATGATGCACTGTCTAACAGGTAAGATTGGATCATGCCTGTGTAGAGGACTGGGACTAGGAGGAGGAGGTGGTCTAGTGGAGTGGGACTAGGAGGAGGAGGTGGTCTAGTGGAGTGGGACTAGGAGGAGGAGGTGGTCTAGTAGTAGAGTGGGACTAGGAGGAGGAGGTGGTCTAGTAGTGGAGTGGGACTAGGAGGAGGAGGTGGTCTAGTGGAGTGGGACTAGGAGGAGGAGGTGGTCTAGTGGAGTGGGACTAGGAGGAGGAGGTGGTCTAGTGGAGTGGGACTAGGAGGAGGAGGTGGTCTAGTGGAGTGGGACTAGGAGGAGGAGGTGGTCTAGTAGTGGAGTGGGACTAGGAGGAGGAGGTGGTCTAGTAGTGTAGTGGGACTAGGAGGAGGAGGTGGTCTAGTAGTGGAGTGGGACTAGGAGGAGGTGGTGGTCTAGTAGTGGAGTGGGACTAGGAGGAGGAGGTGGTCTAGTAGTGTAGTGGGACTAGGAGGAGGAGGTGGTCTAGTAGTGGAGTGGGACTAGGAGGAGGAGGTGGTCTAGTAGTGGAGTGGGACTAGGAGGAGGAGGTGGTCTAGTAGTGTAGTGGGACTAGGAGGAGGAGGTGGTCTAGTAGTGGAGTGGGACTAGGAGGAGGAGGTGGTCTAGTAGTGTAGTGGGACTAGGAGGAGGAGGTGGTCTAGTAGTGGAGTGGGACTAGGAGGAGGAGGTGGTGGTCTAGTAGTGTAGTGGGACTAGGAGGAGGTGGTCTAGTAGTGTAGTGGGACTAGGAGGAGGAGGTGGTCTAGTAGTGTAGTGGGACTAGGAGGAGGAGGTGGTCTAGTAGTGTAGTGGGACTAGGAGGAGGAGGTGGTCTAGTAGTGTAGTGGGACTAGGAGGAGGAGGTGGTCTAGTAGTGTAGTGGGACTAGGAGGAGGAGGTGGTCTAGTAGTGTAGTGGGACTAGGAGGAGGAGGTGGTCTAGTAGTGGAGTGGGACTAGGAGGAGGAGGTGGTCTAGTAGTGTAGTGGGACTAGGAGGAGGAGGTGGTCTAGTAGTGTAGTGGGACTAGGAGGAGGAGGTGGTCTAGTAGTGTAGTGGGACTAGGAGGAGGTGGTAGTCTAGTAGTGTAGTGGGACTAGGAGGAGGAGGTGGTCTAGTAGTGTAGTGGGACTAGGAGGAGGAGGTGGTCTAGTAGTGTAGTGGGACTAGGAGGAGGAGGTGGTCTAGTAGTGTAGTGGGACTAGGAGGAGGAGGTGGTCTAGTAGTGTAGTGGGACTAGGAGGAGGTGGTCTTGTAGTGGAGTGGGACTAGGAGGAGGAGGTGGTCTAGTAGTGGAGTGGGACTAGGAGGAGGAGGTGGTCTAGTAGTGGAGTGGGACTAGGAGGAGGAGGTGGTCTAGTAGTGTAGTGGGACTAGGAGGAGGAGGTGGTCTAGTAGTGGAGTGGAACTAGGAGGAGGTGGTCTAGTAGTGGAGTGGGACTAGGAGGAGGTGGTCTAGTAGTGGAGTGGGACTAGGAGGAGGTGGTCTAGTAGTGGAGTGGGACTAGGAGGAGGAGGTGGTCTAGTCGTGGAGTGGGACTAGGAGGAGGAGGTGGTCTAGTAGTGTAGTGGGACTAGGAGGAGGAGGTGGTCTAGTAGTGGAGTGGAACTAGGAGGAGGAGGTGGTCTAGTGGAGTGGTACTAGGAGGAGGAGGTGGTCTAGTAGTGTAGTGGGACTAGGAGGAGGAGGTGGTCTAGTAGTGGAGTGGGACTAGGAGGAGGAGGTGGTCTAGTAGTGGAGTGGGACTAGGAGGAGGAGGTGGTCTAGTAGTGTAGTGGGACTAGGAGGTGGTTGGTCTAGTAGTGTAGTGGGACTAGGAGGAGGTGGTCTAGTAGTGGAGTGGGACTAGGAGGAGGAGGTGGTCTAGTAGTGTAGTGGGACTAGGAGGAGGAGGTGGTCTAGTAGTGTAGTGGGACTAGGAGGAGGAGGTGGTCTAGTAGTGGAGTGGGACTAGGAGGAGGAGGTGGTCTAGTAGTGGAGTGGGACTAGGGGGTGGTGGTCTAGTAGTGTAGTGGGACTAGGAGGAGGAGGTGGTCTAGTAGTGGAGTGGGACTAGGAGGAGGAGGTGGTCTAGTAGTGGAGTGGGACTAGGAGGAGGAGGTGGTCTAGTAGTGTAGTGGGACTAGGAGGAGGTGGTGGTCTAGTAGTGTAGTGGGACTAGGAGGAGGAGGTGGTCTAGTAGTGTAGTGGGACTAGGAGGAGGAGGAGGTGGTCTAGTAGTGGAGTGGGACTAGGAGGAGGTGGTGGTCTAGTAGTGTAGTGGGACTAGGAGGAGGAGGTGGTCTAGTAGTGGAGTGGGGCTAGGAGGAGGAGGTGGTCTAGTAG
Organism: Oncorhynchus mykiss; assembly: GCF_013265735.2. Taxonomy (NCBI): domain Eukaryota; kingdom Metazoa; phylum Chordata; class Actinopteri; order Salmoniformes; family Salmonidae; genus Oncorhynchus; species Oncorhynchus mykiss. Next base: position 430,449 of record NW_023493680.1, read on the forward strand.
TGTAGTGGGACTAGGAGGAGGTGGTGGTCTAGTAGTGTAGTGGGACTATGAGGTGGTGGTCTAGTAGTGTAGTGGGACTAGGAGGAGGAGGTGGTCTAGTAGTGGAGTGGGACTAGGAGGAGGAGGTGGTCTAGTAGTGGAGTGGGACTAGGAGGAGGAGGTGGTCTAGTAGTGGAGTGGGACTAGGAGGAGGAGGTGGTCTAGTAGTGGAGTGGGACTAGGAGGAGGAGGTGGTCTAGTAGTGGAGTGGGACTAGGAGGAGGAGGTGGTCTAGTAGTGTAGTGGGACTAGGAGGAGGAGGTGGTCTAGTAGTGTAGTGGGACTAGGAGGAGGAGGTGGTCTAGTAGTGGAGTGGGACTAGGAGGAGGTGGTCTAGTAGTGGAGTGGGACTAGGAGGAGGTGGTCTAGTAGTGGAGTGGGACTAGGAGGAGGTTGTCTAGTAGTGGAGTGGAACTAGGAGGAGGAGGTGGTCTAGTGGAGTGGTACTAGGAGGAGGAGGTGGTCTAGTAGTGTAGTGGGACTAGGAGGAGGAGGTGGTCTAGTAGTGGAGTGGGACTAGGAGGAGGAGGTGGTCTAGTAGTGTAGTGGGACTAGGAGGAGGAGGAGGTGGTCTAGTAGTGTAGTGGGACTAGGAGGTGGTTGGTCTAGTAGTGTAGTGGGACTAGGAGGAGGAGGTGGTCTAGTAGTGTAGTGGGACTAGGAGGAGGAGGTGGTCTAGTAGTGTAGTGGGACTAGGAGGAGGAGGTGGTCTAGTAGTGTAGTGGGACTAGGAGGAGGAGGTGGTCTAGTAGTGTAGTGGGACTAGGAGGAGGAGGTGGTCTAGTAGTGGAGTGGGACTAGGAGGAGGAGGTGGTCTAGTAGTGTAGTGGGACTAGGAGGAGGAGGTGGTCTAGTAGTGGAGTGGGACTAGGAGGTGGTGGTCTAGTAGTGTAGTGGGACTAGGAGGAGGAGGTGGTCTAGTAGTGGAGTGGGACTAGGAGGAGGACGTGGTCTAGTAGTGTAGTGGGACTAGGAGGAGGAGGTGGTCTAGTAGTGTAGTGGGACTAGGAGGAGGTGGTGGTCTAGTAGTGTAGTGGGACTAGGAGGAGGAGGTGGTCTAGTAGTGTAGTGGGACTAGGAGGAGGAGGAGGTGGTCTAGTAGTGGAGTGGGACTAGGAGGAGGAGGTGGTCTAGTAGTGTAGTGGGACTAGGAGGAGGAGGTGGTCTAGTAGTGGAGTGGGGCTAGGAGGAGGAGGTGGTCTAGTAGTGTAGTGGGACTAGAAGGAGGTGGTGGTCTAGTAGTGTAGTGGGACTAGGAGGTGGTGGTCTAGTAGTGTAGTGGGACTAGGAGGAGGAGGTGGTCTAGTAGTGGAGTGGGACTAGGAGGAGGAGGTGGTCTAGTAGTGGAGTGGGACTAGGAGGAGGAGGTGGTCTAGTAGTGGAGTGGGACTAGGAGGAGGAGGTGGTCTAGTAGTGTAGTGGGACTAGGAGGTGGTGGTCTAGTAGTGGAGTGGGACTAGGAGGAGGAGGTGGTCTAGTAGTGGAGTGGGACTAGGAGGAGGAGGTGGTCTAGTAGTGTAGTGGGACTAGGAGGAGGAGGTGGTCTAGTAGTGTAGTGGGACTAGGAGGAGGAGGTGGTCTTGTAGTGGAGTGGGACTAGGAGGAGGAGGTGGTCTAGTAGTGTAGTGGGACTAGGAGGAGGAGGTGGTCTAGTAGTGGAGTGGGACTAGGAGGAGGAGGTGGTCTAGTAGTGTAGTGGGACTAGGAGGAGGAGGTGGTCTAGTAGTGTAGTGGGACTAGGAGGAGGAGGTGGTCTAGTAGTGGAGTGGGACTAGGAGGAGGAGGTGGTCTAGTAGTGGAGTGGGACTAGGATGAGGAGGTGGTCTAGTAGTGGAGTGGGACTAGGAGGAGGAGGTGGTCTAGTTGTGTAGTGGGACTAGGAGGTGGTGGAACATAGTGGTAGTAGTATTAGCTGTATTGGTATTATTATTATCAGTATTATTATTAGTAGTATTATTATTATCAGTATTATTATTATTAGTAGTATTATTATTAGTAGGTACAGTAGTAGTATTATTATTAATTGTATTAGTAGTAGTATGATTAGTAGGTACAGTAGTAATATTATTAGTAGGTACAGTAGTAGTAGTATTATTAGTAGGTACAGTAGTAGTATCATTAGTAGGTACAGTAGTAGTATTATTATTAATAGTATTAGTAGTAGTATTATTAGCAGGTACAGCAGTAGTATTATTAGTAGGTACAGTAGTAGTATCATTAGTAGGTGCAGCGGTAGTATTATTATTAGTAGTATTAATAGTATTAGTAGTAGTATTATTAGTAGGTGCCGTGGTAGTATTACTATTAGTAGTATTAATAGTATTAGTATTAGTATTATTAGTAGGTGCAGCGGTAGTATTATTATTATTAGTATTAATAGTATTAGTATTAGTATTATTAGTAGGTGCAGCGGTAGTATTATTATTAGTAGTATTAATAGTATTAGTATTAGTATTATTAGTAGGTGCAGCGGTAGTATTATTATTAGTAGTATTAATAGTATTAGTATTAGTATTATTAGTAGGTGCAGCGGTAGTATTATTATTAGTATTATTGATAGTGTTAGTCGTATTATTATTCGTAGTTGCAGCGGCAGTATTATTATTAGTAGTATTAATAGTATTAGCAGTAGTATTATTAGTTGGTGCAGCGGTAGTATTATTATTAGTAGTATTGATAGTTTTAGTAGCGATAGTAGTATTATCTGTATTATTAGTATTGGTAGTATTGTTATTATCAGCAGTAGTACTATTATTATTATTATTATTAGTATTATTAGTCGTAGTATTATTGTTGCTGGTATTGTTATTGGTAGTATTTTTATCATTGATATTATTATTTTTATCATTGATATTATTATTATTATTATTATTAGTAGTAGTATTATCAGTAGTATTATTATTAGTAGTAGTATTATTATTAGTATTATTATTAGTGTTATTATTATTAGTAGTAGTATTGTTATTGGTATTATTATTAGTAGTAGTATTATTGATATTAGTATTATTATTATTAGTATTATTATTAGTAGTATTATTATTACTAGTATTATCAGTCATATTATTATTTTCATTATTATTATTGCTATTAGTAGTGTTATAGTATTAGTAGTAGTATTAGTATTTGTAGTAGTATTTGTAGTATCAGTAGAAGTAGTAGAAGTTGTCCGAAGTTGGCACGTTTACTAGAATGGAAGGAAGTGGGTTTTTTTTCCTGGTCGCCTACGAATTATTAGAAGTCAACCCGCCCTCGGGACCCTTTTTCTCCACCTCCTCTTCACCAAAACCACGTGGATCTGGGCCTGTTCCCGAGAAAGCAGTACATTGTTCATGTCAGCCTCTTCAGACTCGTTAAAGGAAATAAATGATTCTGCAAGTCTGTGGTGAGTAATCGCAGTCCTGATGTCCAGAATATATTTTTAGGTCAGAAGAGACGGTAGCAGCAACATTATGTACAAAATAGGTTTAAAAAAATAAGTTACCAACAACACAAATAAATAGGACCACAGGTACAGCTGCTGTAGAATAGGACCACAGGACCACAGGACCACAGGACCACAGGACCACAGCTACAGCTGCTGTAGAACAGGACCACATGATTTGTAGGTCTACGTATGTATCTGTGTCTGTCGTTTGTCTGTCAACATGTGTAGAACCTACGAAGAGATTATATATAGCTAGAGTATGCCCTATGATCACTTTGCTACAGGAAGTCATAGACTACATTTGGCTTCCTCCAATACCTTTAGTTTGGGTTATAACAACACAATACCTTTAGTTTGGGTTATAAGACCTTTAGTTTGGGTTATAACAACACTAGACCTATAGTTTGGGTTATAAGACCTTTAGTTTGGGTTATAACAACACTAGACCTTTAGTTTGGGTTATAACAACACTAGACCTTTAGTTTGGGTTATAACAACACAATACCTTTAGTTTGGGTTATAAGACCTTTAGTTTGGGTTATAACAACACTAGACCTATAGTTTGGGTTATAAGACCTTTAGTTTGGGTTATAAGACCTTTAGTTTGGGTTATAAGACCTTTAGTTTGGGTTATAAGACCTTTAGTTTGGGTTATAACAACACTAGACCTTTAGTTTGGGTTATAAGACCTTTAGTTTGGGTTATAAGACCTTTAGTTTGGGTTATAAGACCTTTAGTTTGGGTTATAAGACCTTTAGTTTGGGTTATAAGACCTTTAGTTTGGGTTATAAGACCTTTAGTTTGGGTTATAAGACCTTTGGTTTGGGTTATTAGAACTTTAGTTTGGGTTATAAGACCTTTAGTTTGGGTTATAACAACACTAGACCTTTAGTTTGGGTTATAAGACCTTTAGTTTGGGTTATAACAACACTAGACCTTTAGTTTGGGTTATAAGACCTTTAGTTTGGGTTATAACAACACTAGACCTTTAGTTTGGGTTATAAGACCTTTAGTTTGGGTTATAAGACCTTTAGTTTGGGTTATAACAACACTAGACCTTTTGTTTGGGTTATAAGACCTTTAGTTTGGGTTATAACAACACTAGACCTTTAGTTTGGGTTATAACAACACTAGACCTTTAGTTTGGGTTATAAGACCTTTAGTTTGGGTTATAACAACACTATACCTTTAGTTTGGGTTATAACAACACTAGACCTTTAGTTTGGGTTATAAGACCTTTAGTTTGGGTTATAAGACCTTTAGTTTGGGTTATAAGACCTTTAGTTTGGGTTATAAGACCTTTAGTTTGGGTTATAACAACACTAGACCTTTAGTTTGGGTTATAACAACACTAGACCTTTAGTTTGGGTTATAACAACACAATACCTTTAGTTTGGGTTATACGACCTTTAGTTTGGGTTATAAGACCTTTAGTTTGGGTTATAACAACACAAGACTGTTAGTTTGGGTTATAAGACCTTTAGTTTGGGTTATAAGACCTTTAGTTTGGGTTATAAGACCTTTAGTTTGGGTAATAAGACCTTTAGTTTGGGTTATAAGACCTTTAGTTTGGGTTATAAGACCTTTAGTTTGGGTTATAAGACCTTTAGTTTGGGTTATAACGACACAGACCTTTAGTTTGGGTTATAACAACACTAGACCTTTAGTTTGGGTTATAAAACCTTTAGTTTGGGTTTTAAGACCTTTAGTTTGGGTTATAAGACCTTTAGTTTGGGTTATAAGACCTTTAGTTTGGGTTATTAGACCTTTAGTTTGGGTTATAACAACACTAGACCTTTAGTTTGGATTATAACAACACTAGACCTTTAGTTTGGGTTATAACAACACTAGACCTTTAGTTTGGGTTATAACAACACAGACCTTCAGTTTGGGTTATAACAACACAATACCTTTAGTTTAGGTTATAACAACACTAGACCTTTAGTTTGGGTTATAACAACACAGACCTTTAGTTTGGGTTATTAGACCTTTAGTTTGGGTTATAAGACCTTTAGTTTGGGTTATAAGACGTTTAGTTTGGGTTATAACAACACAAGACCTTTAGTTTGGGTTATAACAACACTAGACCTTTAGTTTGGGTTATAACAACACTAGACCTTTAGTTTGGGTTATTAGACCTTTAGTTTGGGTTATAACAACACAAGACCTTTAGTTTGGGTTATAACAACACAGACCTTTAGTTTGGGTTATTAGACCTTTAGTTTGGGTTATAACAACACAAGACCTTTAGTTTGGGTTATAACAACACAAGACCTTTAGTTTGGGTTATAACAAGACTCACATTCTTTAATAATATTAGTGCTGTGTCGGTAAATTAATTAATTATTGTGCACACACACACACACACAAACCCACACACACACACACACTCACACACACACACACACACACACACAAACACACTCCTCCTTGACCAGGCCAGCTGTGTTAGTGTGTTGTGACCCCAGAGAAAGGTCACCGCCCTTCTCGGGGGTTGGCTGAAGGATGATTGACAGATAGAGTAATTCCATCTGATGATTGGAGCAGGCTGGAACATCCACACATCAGCATATATTCTCCTCTCCATCTCTCTCTGTCTCTCGCTCTCTCTCTAACCCCAGGTCCAACTTCTCTCTCTCTCTCTCTCTCTTTCTCCATCTCTCTCTCTCTCTCTCTGTCTCTCTTTCTCTCTCTAACCCCAGGTCCAACTTCTCTCTCTCTCTCTCTCTTTCTCCATCTCTCTCTCTGTCTCTCTGTCTCTCGCTCTCTCTCTAACCCCAGGTCCAACTTCTCTCTCTCTCCCTCTTTCTCCATCTCTCTCTCTGTCTCTCTGTCTCTCTCTCTCTCTCTAACCCCAGGTCCAACTTCTCTCTCTCTCTCTCTCTGTCTCTCTTTCTCTCTCTAACCCCAGGTCCAACTTCTCTCTCTCTCCTTCTTTCTCCATCTCTCTCTCTGTCTCTCTGTCTCTCGCTCTCTCTCTAACCCCAGGTCCAACTTCTCTCTCTCTAACCCCAGGTCCAACTTCTCTCTCTCTAACCCCAGGTCCAACTTCTCTCTCTCTAACCCCAGGTCCAACTTCTCTCTCTCTTCCTCTCTGTCTCTCTCTAACCCCAGGTGTTTCTCGCTCTCCCTCTTTCTCCATCTCTCTCTCTGTCTCTCTGTCTCTCGCTCTCTCTCTAACCCCAGGTCCAACTTCTCTCTCTCTCTCTTTCTCCATCTTTCTCTGTCTCTCTGTCTCTCGCTCTCTCTCTAACCCCAGGTCCAACTTCTCTCTCTCTCTCTCTGTCTCCATCTCTCTCTCTGTCTCTCTGTCTCTCGCTCTCTCTCTAACCCCAGGTCCAACCCCCCTCTCTGTCTCTTTCTTCATCTCTCTCTCTTTCTCCATCTATCTCTCTCTCTCTCTCCCTTACTCTCTCTCTCTCTCCCTTGCTCTCTCTCTCTCTCTCTCTCTCTCTCTCTTGGTCTCTCTCTCTCTCTCTCCCCTCTAACCCATCTAACCCATCTAACCCCACTCCCAACCTCTCTCTCTCTTTTTCTCATTTGTCTCCTCTCACCCCTCTAACCCCAGCCTATACCAAGTTGTCTCTCTCACTCTCACAGCCCTCTAAGCCAAGCCCCAACCTGTCTATCTCTCTCCTCTCACTGGGGGTGGGTTAGTGAGAATGTTGAATGCTGGTCAGAAAAAAATGTAATAGCTCATACACGGTTTGGCTGCAGCTTATAGTGGAGTGTGTGTGTGTGTGTGTGTGTGTGTGTGTGTGTGTGTGTGTGTGTGTGTGTGTGTGTGTATGTGTGTGTGTGTGTGTGTGCGTGCGTGTGTGCGTGCGTGCACACCATATCCAACCCTTAACTCAACCATTCAGAAGTGCCTGAATTTAAACCTCAACTTTTTTTCTGCAGTGAGACTGTGAGAGCTTGTTGGGAGGGGGACATTAAGATTAGTCCATCTATCCATCCATGTAATTTAGTTCAATAGTCTCGCTCATTCACTCTGAGTCCCAGCCAAACACAAAAGAGGGTTGATCATCCCTCTTCCTCTTACAGATGAAAGAGTGCAGCCAGGAAGAAGAGGACGATAAAGACCTCTTGTCTATTTTGTCATTTACCATACCTCTTCTCTGTCCTCATCAGAGACACAGCATCATCAGAGACACAGCATTTCTGTTATCTCTACTCAGCCCTCACAGAGTGTGTGTGTGTGTGTGTGTGTGTGTGTGTGTGTGTGTGTGTGTGTGTGTGCGTGCGTGCGCGTGCGTGTCTGTGTGTGTGTGTGTGTGTGTGTGAATTTGCGCATGTTGAACTTTTGTAGCGCACATATCCAGATGACGCCGGGTTACCGTTTTTGGGCAACGAAGCTGTCGGTGGGATCGAGGCGTTCACCTTTATTCTACGCTGCAGGAAAATTGGTGAAGAGAGAGAGATCAAAGTTCATAATAGAATCATACTTCCTTAACCTCCTACCTCTTATAATAGAACCATACTTCTTTACCCTCCTACCTCTTATAATAGAATCATACTTCTTTACCCTCCTACCTCTTATAATAGAATCATACTTTACCCTCCTACCTCTTATAATAGAATCATACTACTTTACCCTCCTACCTCTTATAATATAATCATACTACTTTACCATCCTACCTCTTATAATAGAATCATACTTTACCCTCCTACCTCTTATAATAGAATCATACTTTACCCTCCTACCTCTTATAATAGAATCATACTTCTTTACCCCTCCTACCTCTTATAACAGAATCATACTTCTTTACCCCTCCTACCTCTTATAATAGAATCATACTTTACCCTCCTACCTCTTATAATAGAATCATACTTTACCCTCCTACCTCTTATAATAGAATCATACTTCTTTACCCCTCCTACCTCTTATAATAGAATCATACTTCTTTACCCTCCTACCTCTTATAATAGAATCATACTTCTTTACCCCTCCTACCTCTTATAATAGAATCATACTTCTTTACCCTCCTACCTCTTATAATATAATCATACTTCTTTACCCTCCTACCTCTTATAATAGAATCATACTTCTTTACCCTCCTACCTCTTATAATATAATCATACTTTACCCCTCCTACCTCTTATAATATAATCATACTTCTTTACCCTCCTACCTCTTATAATAGAATCATACTTCTTTACCCTCCTACCTCTTATAATAGAATCATACTTCTTTACCCCTCCTACCTCTTATAATATAATCATACTTCTTTACCCTCCTACCTCTTATAATAGAATCATACTTCTTTACCCTTCTACCTCTTATAATAGAATCATACTTTACCCTCCTACCTCTTATAATAGAATCATACTTCTTTACCCTCCTACCTCTTATAATAGAATCATACTACTTTACCCCTCCTACCTCTTATAATATAATCATACTTCTTTACCCTCCTACCTCTTATAATAGAATCATACTTTACCCTCCTACCTCTTATAATAGAATCATACTTTACCCTCCTACCTCTTATAATAGAATCATACTTCTTTACCCTCCTACCTCTTATAATAGAATCATACTACTTTACCCTCCTACCTCTTATAATAGAATCATACTTCTTTACCCTCCTACCTCTTATAATAGAATCATACTTCTTTACCCTCCTACCTCTTATAATATAATCATACTTCTTTACCCTCCTACCTCTTATAATAGAATCATACTACTTTACCCTCCTACCTCTTATAATAGAATCATACTTCTTTACCCTCCTACCTCTTATAATAGAATCATACTTTACCCCTCCTACCTCTTATAATAGAATCATACTTCTTTACCCTCCTACCTCTTATAATAGAATCATACTTCTTTACCCTCCTACCTCTTATAATAGAATCATACTTCTTTACCCTCCTACCTCTTATAATAGAATCATACTACTTTACCCTCCTACCTCTTATAATAGAATCATACTTCTTTACCCTCCTACCTCTTATAATAGAATCATACTTCTTTACCCTCCTACCTCTTATAATAGAATCATACTTCTTTACCCCTCCTACCTCTTATAATAGAATCATACTACTTTACCCTCCTACCTCTTATAATAGAATCATACTTTACCCTCCTACCTCTTATAATAGAATCATACTTCTTTACCCTCCTACCTCTTATAATATAATCATACTACTTTACCCTCCTACCTCTTATAATAGAATCATACTTTACCCTCCTACCTCTTATAATAGAATCATACTTCTTTACCCTCCTACCTCTTATAATAGAATCATACTTCTTTACCCTCCTACCTCTTATAATAGAATCATACTTCTTTACCCTCCTACCTCTTATAATAGAATCATACTTCTTTACCCTCCTACCTCTTATAATAGAATCATACTTCTTTACCCTCCTACCTCTTATAATATAATCATACTACTTTACCCTCCTACCTCTTATAATAGAATCATACTTTACCCTCCTACCTCTTATAATAGAATCATACTTCTTTACCCTCCTACCTCTTATAATAGAATCATACTTCTTTACCCTCCTACCTCTTATAATAGAATCATACTTTACCCTCCTACCTCTTATAATAGAATCATACTTCTTTACCCTCCTACCTCTTATAATAGAATCACACTTCTTTACCCCTCCTACCTCTTATAATAGAATCATACTTCTTTACCCTCCTACCTCTTATAATAGAATCATACTTCTTTACCCTCCTACCTCTTATAATAGAATCATACTTCTTTACCCTCCTACCTCTTATAATAGAATCATACTACTTTACCCTCCTACCTCTTATAATAGAATCATACTACTTTACCCTCCTACCTCTTATAATAGAATCATACTTCTTTACCCTCCTACCTCTTATAATAGAATCATACTTCTGTACCCTCCTACCTCTTATAATAGAATCATACTTCTTTACCCTCCTACCTCTTATAATAGAATCATACTACTTTACCCTCCTACCTCTTATAATAGAATCATACTTTACCCTCCTACCTCTTATAATAGAATCATACTTCTTTACCCTCCTACCTCTTGAAATATAATCATACTACTTTACCCTCCTACCTCTTATAATAGAATCATACTTTACCCTCCTACCTCTTATAATAGAATCATACTTCTTTACCCTCCTACCTCTTATAATAGAATCATACTTCTTTACCCTCCTACCTCTTATAATAGAATCATACTTCTTTACCCTCCTACCTCTTATAATAGAATCATACTTCTTTACCCTCCTACCTCTTATAATAGAATCATACTTCTTTACCCTCCTACCTCTTATAATATAATCATACTACTTTACCCTCCTACCTCTTATAATAGAATCATACTTTACCCTCCTACCTCTTATAATAGAATCATACTTCTTTACCCTCCTACCTCTTATAATAGAATCATACTTCTTTACCCTCCTACCTCTTATAATAGAATCATACTTTACCCTCCTACCTCTTATAATAGAATCATACTTCTTTACCCTCCTACCTCTTATAATAGAATCACACTTCTTTACCCCTCCTACCTCTTATAATAGAATCATACTTCTTTACCCTCCTACCTCTTATAATAGAATCATACTTCTTTACCCTCCTACCTCTTATAATAGAATCATACTTCTGTACCCTCCTACCTCTTATAATATAATCATACTTCTTTACCCTCCTACCTCTTATAATAGAATCATACTTCTTTACCCTTCTACCTCTTATAATAGAATCATACTTTACCCTCCTACCTCTTATAATAGAATCATACTTCTTTACCCTCCTACCTCTTATAATAGAATCATACTACTTTACCCCTCCTACCTCTTATAATAGAATCATACTTCTTTACCCTCCTACCTCTTATAATAGAATCATACTACTTTACCCCTCCTACCTCTTATAATAGAATCATACTTTACCCTCCTACCTCTTATAATAGAATCATACTTTACCCTCCTACCTCTTATAATAGAATCATACTTCTTTACCCTCCTACCTCTTATAATAGAATCATACTACTTTACCCTCCTACCTCTTATAATATAATCATACTTCTTTACCCTCCTACCTCTTATAATAGAATCATACTTCTTTACCCTCCTACCTCTTATAATAGAATCATACTTCTTTACCCTCCTACCTCTTATAATAGAATCATACTTCTTTACCCCTCCTACCTCTTATAATAGAATCATACTTCTTTACCCTCCTACCTCTTATAATAGAATCATACTTCTTTACCCTCCTACCTCTTATAATATAATCATACTTCTTTACCCTCCTACCTCTTATAATAGAATCATACTACTTTACCCTCCTACCTCTTATAATAGAATCATACTTCTTTACCCTCCTACCTCTTATAATAGAATCATACTTTACCCCTCCTACCTCTTATAATAGAATCATACTTCTTTACCCTCCTACCTCTTATAATAGAATCATACTTCTTTACTCTCCTACCTCTTATAATAGAATCATACTTCTTTACCCTCCTACCTCTTATAATAGAATCATACTTCTTTACCCTCCTACCTCTTATAATAGAATCATACTTCTTTACCCTCCTACCTCTTATAATAGAATCATACTACTTTACCCTCCTACCTCTTATAATAGAATCATACTACTTTACCCTCCTACCTCTTATAATAGAATCATACTTTACCCTCCTACCTCTTATAATAGAATCATACTTCTTTACCCTCCTACCTCTTATAATATAATCATACTACTTTACCCTCCTACCTCTTATAATAGAATCATACTTTACCCTCCTACCTCTTATAATAGAATCATACTTCTTTACCCTCCTACCTCTTATAATAGAATCATACTTCTTTACCCTCCTACCTCTTATAATAGAATCATACTTCTTTACCCTCCTACCTCTTATAATAGAATCATACTTCTTTACCCTCCTACCTCTTATAATAGAATCATACTTCTTTACCCTCCTACCTCTTATAATATAATCATACTACTTTACCCTCCTACCTCTTATAATAGAATCATACTTTACCCTCCTACCTCTTATAATAGAATCATACTTCTTTACCCTCCTACCTCTTATAATAGAATCATACTTCTATACCCTCCTACCTCTTATAATAGAATCATACTACTTTACCCTCCTACCTCTTATAATAGAATCATACTTCTTTACCCTCCTACCTCTTATAATAGAATCATACTTCTTTACCCTCCTACCTCTTATAATAGAATCATACTTCTTTACCCTCCTACCTCTTATAATTGAATCATACTACTTTACCCTCCTACCTCTTATAATAGAATCATACTTCTTTACCCCTCCTACCTCTTATAATATAATCATACTTTACCCTCCTACCTCTTATAATAGAATCATACTTCTTTACCCTCCTACCTCTTATAATAGAATCATACTTCTTTACCCTCCTACCTCTTATAATAGAATCATACTTCTTTACCCCTCCTACCTCTTATAATATAATCATACTTTACCCTCCTACCTCGTATAATAGAATCATACTTCTTTACCCTCCTACCTCTTATAATAGAATCATACTTCTTTACCCTCCTACCTCTTATAATATAATCATACTTTACCCTCCTACCTCTTATAATAGAATCATACTACTTTACCCTCCTACCTCTTATAATAGAATCATACTTCTTTACCCTCCTACCTCTTATAATATAATCATACTTTACCCTCCTACCTCTTATAATAGAATCATACTACTTTACCCTCCTACCTCTTATAATAGAATCATACTTCTTTACCCTCCTACCTCTTATAATAGAATCATACTTCTTTACCCTCCTACCTCTTATAATAGAATCATACTTCTTTACCCTCCTACCTCTTATAATAGAATCATACTTCTTTACCCTCCTACCTCTTATAATAGAATCATACTTCTTTACCCTCCTACCTCTTATAATAGAATCATACTTTACCCTCCTACCTCTTATAATAGAATCATACTACTTTACCCTCCTACCTCTTATAATAGAATCATATTTCTTTACCCTCCTACCTCTTATAATAGAATCATACTTCTTTACCCTCCTACCTCTTATAATAGAATCATACTTCTTTACCCTCCTACCTCTTATAATAGAATCATACTACTTTACCCTCCTACCTCTTATAATAGAATCATACTTCTTTACCCTCCTACCTCTTATAATATAATCATACTTTACCCTCCTACCTCTTATAATAGAATCATACTACTTTACCCTCCTACCTCTTATAATAGAATCATACTACTTTACCCTCCTACCTCTTATAATATAATCATACTTCTTTACCCTCCTACCTCTTATAATATAATCATACTACTTTACCCTCCTACCTCTTATAATAGAATCATACTTCTTTACCCCTCCTACCTCTTATAATAGAATCATACTTCTTTACCCTCCTACCTCTTATAATATAATCATACTTCTTTACCCTCCTACCTCTTATAATATAATCATACTTCTTTACCCTCCTACCTCTTATAATATAATCATACTTCTTTACCCTCCTACCTCTTATAATAGAATCATACTTCTTTACCCTCCTACCTCTTATAATAGAATCATACTTCTTTACCCTCCTACCTCTTATAATAGAATCATACTTCTTTACCCTCCTACCTCTTATAATAGAATCATACTTCTTTACCCTCCTACCTCTTATAATAGAATCATACTTTACCCCTCCTACCTCTTATAATAGAATCATACTTCTTTACCCTCCTACCTCTTATAATAGAATCATACTTCTTTACCCTCCTACCTCTTATAATAGAATCATACTACTTCACCCTCCTACCTCTTATAATATAATCATACTTCTTTAACCTCCTACCTCTTATAATAGAATCATACTACTTTACCCCTCCTACCTCTTATAATAGAATCATACTTCTTTACCCTCCTACCTCTTATAATAGAATCATACTACTTTACCCCTCCTACCTCTTATAATAGAATCATACTTTACCCTCCTACCTCTTATAATAGAATCATACTTTACCCTCCTACCTCTTATAATAGAATCATACTTCTGTACCCTCCTACCTCTTATAATATAATCATACTTCTTTACCCTCCGACCTCTTATAATAGAATCATACTTTACCCTCCTACCTCTTATAATAGAATCATACTTCTTTACCCTCCTACCTCTTATAATAGAATCATACTTCTTTACCCTCCTACCTCTTATAATAGAATCATACTTCTTTACCCCTCCTACCTCTTATAATAGAATCATACTTCTTTACCCTCCCACCTCTTATAATATAATCATACTTCTTTACCCCTCCTACCTCTTATAATAGAATCATACTTCTTTACCCTCCTACCTCTTATAATAGAATCATACTTTACCCTCCTACCTCTTATAATAGAATCATACTTCTTTACCCTCCTACCTCTTATAATAGAATCACACTTCTTTACCCCTCCTACCTCTTATAATAGAATCATACTTCTTTACCCTCCTACCTCTTATAATAGAATCATACTTCTTTACCCTCCTACCTCTTATAATAGAATCATACTTCTGTACCCTCCTACCTCTTATAATATAATCATACTTCTTTACCCTCCTACCTCTTATAATAGAATCATACTTCTTTACCCTTCTACCTCTTATAATAGAATCATACTTTACCCTCCTACCTCTTATAATAGAATCATACTTCTTTACCCTCCTACCTCTTATAATAGAATCATACTACTTTACCCCTCCTACCTCTTATAATAGAATCATACTTTACCCTCCTACCTCTTATAATAGAATCATACTTTACCCTCCTACCTCTTATAATAGAATCATACTTCTTTACCCTCCTACCTCTTATAATAGAATCATACTACTTTACCCTCCTACCTCTTATAATAGAATCATACTTCTTTACCCTCCTACCTCTTATAATAGAATCATACTTCTTTACCCTCCTACCTCTTATAATATAATCATACTTCTTTACCCTCCTACCTCTTATAATAGAATCATACTACTTTACCCTCCTACCTCTTATAATAGAATCATACTTCTTTACCCTCCTACCTCTTATAATAGAATCATACTTTACCCCTCCTACCTCTTATAATAGAATCATACTTCTTTACCCTCCTACCTCTTATAATAGAATCATACTTCTTTACCCTCCTACCTCTTATAATAGAATCATACTTCTTTACCCTCCTACCTCTTATAATAGAATCATACTACTTTACCCTCCTACCTCTTATAATAGAATCATACTTTACCCTCCTACCTCTTATAATAGAATCATACTTCTTTACCCTCCTACCTCTTATAATATAATCATACTACTTTACCCTCCTACCTCTTATAATAGAATCATACTTTACCCTCCTACCTCTTATAATAGAATCATACTTCTTTACCCTCCTACCTCTTATAATAGAATCATACTTCTTTACCCTCCTACCTCTTATAATAGAATCATACTTCTTTACCCTCCTACCTCTTATAATAGAATCATACTTCTTTACCCTCCTACCTCTTATAATAGAATCATACTTCTTTACCCTCCTACCTCTTATAATATAATCATACTACTTTACCCTCCTACCTCTTATAATAGAATCATACTTTACCCTCCTACCTCTTATAATAGAATCATACTTCTTTACCCTCCTACCTCTTATAATAGAATCATACTTCTTTACCCTCCTACCTCTTATAATAGAATCATACTTCTTTACCCTCCTACCTCTTATAATATAATCATACTTTACCCTCCTACCTCTTATAATAGAATCATACTACTTTACCCTCCTACCTCTTATAATAGAATCATACTTCTTTACCCTCCTACCTCTTATAATATAATCATACTTTACCCTCCTACCTCTTATAATAGAATCATACTACTTTACCCTCCTACCTCTTATAATATAATCATACTTCTTTACCCTCCTACCTCTTATAATAGAATCATACTTTACCCTCCTACCTCTTATAATAGAATCATACTTTACCCCTCCTACCTCTTATAATAGAATCATACTTCTTTACCCTCCTACCTCTTATAATAGAATCATACTTCTTTACCCTCCTACCTCTTATAATAGAATCATACTTCTTTACCCTCCTACCTCTTATAATAGAATCATACTTCTTTACCCTCCTACCTCTTATAATATAATCATACTACTTTACCCTCCTACCTCTTATAATAGAATCATACTTCTTTACCCCTCCTACCTCTTATAATAGAATCATACTTCTTTACCCTCCTACCTCTTATAATATAATCATACTTCTTTACCCTCCTACCTCTTATAATATAATCATACTTCTTTACCCTCCTACCTCTTATAATAGAATCATACTTCTTTACCCTCCTACCTCTTATAATAGAATCATACTTCTTTACCCTCCTACCTCTTATAATATAATCATACTTCTTTACCCTCCTACCTCTTATAATAGAATCATACTTCTTTACCCTCCTACCTCTTATAATATAATCATACTACTTTACCCTCCTACCTCTTATAATAGAATCATACTTTACCCTCCTACCTCTTATAATAGAATCATACTTCTTTACCCTCCTACCTCTTATAATAGAATCATACTTCTTTACCCTCCTACCTCTTATAATAGAATCATACTTCTTTACCCTCCTACCTCTTATAATATAATCATACTTCTTTACCCTCCTACCTCTTATAATATAATCATACTTCTTTACCCTCCTACCTCTTATAATATAATCATACTTCTTTACCCTCCTACCTCTTATAATAGAATCATACTTCTTTACCCTCCTACCTCTTATAATAGAATCATACTTCTTTACCCTCCTACCTCTTATAATAGAATCATACTTCTTTACCCTCCTACCTCTTATAATAGAATCATACTTCTTTACCCTCCTACCTCTTATAATAGAATCATACTTCTTTACCCTCCTACCTCTTATAATAGAATCATACTTCTTTACCCTCCTACCTCTTATAATATAATCATACTTCTTTACCCTCCTACCTCTTATAATAGAATCATACTTCTTTACCCTCCTACCTCTTATAATAGAATCATACTTTACCCCTCCTACCTCTTATAATAGAATCATACTTCTTTACCCTCCTACCTCTTATAATAGAATCATACTTCTTTACCCTCCTACCTCTTATAATAGAATCATACTTTACCCCTCCTACCTCTTATAATAGAATCATACTTCTTTACCCTCCTACCTCTTATAATAGAATCATACTTCTTTACCCTCCTACCTCTTATAATAGAATCATACTACTTCACCCTCCTACCTCTTATAATATAATCATACTTCTTTAACCTCCTACCTCTTATAATAGAATCATACTACTTTACCCCTCCTACCTCTTATAATAGAATCATACTTCTTTACCCTCCTATCTCTTATAATATAATCATACTACTTTACCCCTCCTACCTCTTATAATAGAATCATACTTTACCCTCCTACCTCTTATAATAGAATCATACTTTACCCTCCTACCTCTTATAATAGAATCATACTTCTGTACCCTCCTACCTCTTATAATATAATCATACTTCTTTACCCTCCGACCTCTTATAATAGAATCATACTTTACCCTCCTACCTCTTATAATAGAATCATACTTCTTTACCCTCCTACCTCTTATAATAGAATCATACTTTACCCTCCTACCTCTTATAATATAATCATACTTCTTTACCCTCCGACCTCTTATAATAGAATCATACTTTACCCTCCTACCTCTTATAATAGAATCATACTTCTTTACCCTCCTACCTCTTATAATAGAATCATACTTCTTTACCCTCATACCTCTTATAATAGAATCATACTACTTTACCCTCCTACCTCTTATAATAGAATCATACTTTACCCTCCTACCTCTTATAATAGAATCATACTTTACCCTCCTACCTCTTATAATATAATCATACTTCTTTACCCTCCGACCTCTTATAATAGAATCATACTTTACCCTCCTACCTCTTATAATAGAATCATACTTCTTTACCCTCCTACCTCTTATAATAGAATCATACTTCTTTACCCTCATACCTCTTATAATAGAATCATACTTCTTTACCCTCCTACCTCTTATAATAGAATCATACTTCTTTACCCTCCTACCTCTTATAATAGAATCATACTACTTTACCCTCCTACCTCTTATAATATAATCATACTTCTTTACCCTCCGACCTCTTATAATAGAATCATACTTTACCCTCCTACCTCTTATAATATAATCATACTTCTTTACCCTCCGACCTCTTATAATAGAATCATACTTTACCCTCCTACCTCTTATAATAGAATCATACTTCTTTACCCTCCTACCTCTTATAATAGAATCATACTTCTTTACCCTCATACCTCTTATAATAGAATCATACTTCTTTACCCTCCTACCTCTTATAATAGAATCATACTTCTTTACCCTCCTACCTCTTATAATAGAATCATACTTCTTTACCCCTCCTACCTCTTATAATAGAATCATACTTCTTTACCCTCCTACCTCTTATAATAGAATCATACTACTTTACCCTCCTACCTCTTATAATAGAATCATACTTCTTTACCCTCCTACCTCTTATTATAGAATCAGACTTCTTTACCCTCCTACCTCTTATAATAGAATCATACTACTTTACCCTCCTACCTCTTATAATAGAATCATACTTCTTTACCCTCCTACCTCTTATAATAGAATCATACTTCTTTACCCCTCCTACCTCTTATAATAGAATCATACTTCTTTACCCTCCTACCTCTTATAATAGAATCATACTACTTTACCCTCCTACCTCTTATAATAGAATCATACTTCTTTACCCTCCTACCTCTTATAATAGAATCATACTACTTTACCCTCCTACCTCTTATAATAGAATCATACTTCTTTACCCCTCCTACCTCTTATAATAGAATCATACTTCTTTACCCTCCTACCTCTTATAATAGAATCATACTTCTGTACCCTCCTACCTCTTATAATATAATCATACTTCTTTACCCTCCTACCTCTTATAATAGAATCATACTTCTTTACCCTTCTACCTCTTATAATAGAATCATACTTTACCCTCCTACCTCTTATAATAGAATCATACTTCTTTACCCTCCTACCTCTTATAATAGAATCATACTACTTTACCCCTCCTACCTCTTATAATAGAATCATACTTCTTTACCCTCCTACCTCTTATAATAGAATCATACTACTTTACCCCTCCTACCTCTTATAATAGAATCATACTTTACCCTCCTACCTCTTATAATAGAATCATACTTTACCCTCCTACCTCTTATAATAGAATCATACTTCTTTACCCTCCTACCTCTTATAATAGAATCATACTACTTTACCCTCCTACCTCTTATAATAGAATCATACTTCTTTACCCTCCTACCTCTTATAATAGAATCATACTTCTTTACCCTCCTACCTCTTATAATATAATCATACTTCTTTACCCTCCTACCTCTTATAATAGAATCATACTACTTTACCCTCCTACCTCTTATAATAGAATCATACTTCTTTACCCTCCTACCTCTTATAATAGAATCATACTTTACCCCTCCTACCTCTTATAATAGAATCATACTTCTTTACCCTCCTACCTCTTATAATAGAATCATACTTCTTTACCCTCCTACCTCTTATAATAGAATCATACTTCTTTACCCTCCTACCTCTTATAATAGAATCATACTACTTTACCCTCCTACCTCTTATAATAGAATCATACTACTTTACCCTCCTACCTCTTATAATAGAATCATACTTTACCCTCCTACCTCTTATAATAGAATCATACTTCTTTACCCTCCTACCTCTTATAATATAATCATACTACTTTACCCTCCTACCTCTTATAATAGAATCATACTTTACCCTCCTACCTCTTATAATAGAATCATACTTCTTTACCCTCCTACCTCTTATAATAGAATCATACTTCTTTACCCTCCTACCTCTTATAATAGAATCATACTTCTTTACCCTCCTACCTCTTATAATAGAATCATACTTCTTTACCCTCCTACCTCTTATAATAGAATCATACTTCTTTACCCTCCTACCTCTTATAATATAATCATACTACTTTACCCTCCTACCTCTTATAATAGAATCATACTTTACCCTCCTACCTCTTATAATAGAATCATACTTCTTTACCCTCCTACCTCTTATAATAGAATCATACTACTTTACCCTCCTACCTCTTATAATAGAATCATACTTCTTTACCCCTCCTACCTCTTATAATATAATCATACTTTACCCTCCTACCTCTTATAATAGAATCATACTTCTTTACCCTCCTACCTCTTATAATAGAATCATACTTCTTTACCCTCCTACCTCTTATAATAGAATCATACTTCTTTACCCCTCCTACCTCTTATAATATAATCATACTTTACCCTCCTACCTATTATAATAGAATCATACTTCTTTACCCTCCTACCTCTTATAATATAATCATACTTTACCCTCCTACCTCTTATAATAGAATCATACTACTTTACCCTCCTACCTCTTATAATAGAATCATACTTCTTTACCCTCCTACCTCTTATAATATAATCATACTTTACCCTCCTACCTCTTATAATAGAATCATACTACTTTACCCTCCTACCTCTTATAATAGAATCATACTTCTTTACCCTCCTACCTCTTATAATAGAATCATACTTCTTTACCCTCCTACCTCTTATAATAGAATCATACTTCTTTACCCTCCTACCTCTTATAATAGAATCATATTTCTTTACCCTCCTACCTCTTATAATAGAATCATACTTCTTTACCCTCCTACCTCTTATAATATAATCATACTACTTTACCCTCCTACCTCTTATAATAGAATCATACTTCTTTACCCCTCCTACCTCTTATAATAGAATCATACTTCTTTACCCTCCTACCTCTTATAATATAATCATACTTCTTTACCCTCCTACCTCTTATAATATAATCATACTTCTTTACCCTCCTACCTCTTATAATAGAATCATACTTTACCCTCCTACCTCTTATAATAGAATCATACTTTACCCCTCCTACCTCTTATAATAGAATCATACTTCTTTACCCTCCTACCTCTTATAATAGAATCATACTTCTTTACCCTCCTACCTCTTATAATATAATCATACTTCTTTAACCTCCTACCTCTTATAATAGAATCATACTTCTTTACCCTCCTACCTCTTATAATAGAATCATACTACTTTACCCCTCCTACCTCTTATAATAGAATCATACTTCTTTACCCTCCTACCTCTTATAATAGAATCATACTACTTTACCCCTCCTACCTCTTATAATAGAATCATACTTTACCCTCCTACCTCTTATAATAGAATCATACTTTACCCTCCTACCTCTTATAATAGAATCATACTTCTGTACCCTCCTACCTCTTATAATATAATCATACTTCTTTACCCTCCGACCTCTTATAATAGAATCATACTTTACCCTCCTACCTCTTATAATAGAATCATACTTCTTTACCCTCCTACCTCTTATAATAGAATCATACTTTACCCTCCTACCTCTTATAATATAATCATACTTCTTTACCCTCCGACCTCTTATAATAGAATCATACTTTACCCTCCTACCTCTTATAATAGAATCATACTTCTTTACCCTCCTACCTCTTATAATAGAATCATACTTCTTTACCCTCATACCTCTTATAATAGAATCATACTACTTTACCCCTCCTACCTCTTATAATAGAATCATACTTTACCCTCCTACCTCTTATAATAGAATCATACTTTACCCTCCTACCTCTTATAATATAATCATACTTCTTTACCCTCCGACCTCTTATAATATAATCACACTTTACCCTCCTACCTCTTATAATAGAATCATACTTCTTTACCCTCCTACCTCTTATAATAGAATCATACTTCTTTACCCCTCCTACCTCTTATAATAGAATCATACTTCTTTACCCTCCTACCTCTTATAATAGAATCATACTTCTTTACCCTCCTACCTCTTATAATAGAATCATACTTTACCCTCCTACCTCTTATAATATAATCATACTTCTTTACCCCTCCTACCTCTTATAATATAATCATACTTTACCCTCCTACCTCTTATAATAGAATCATACTTCTTTACCCTCCTACCTCTTATAATAGAATCATACTTCTTTACCCCTCCTACCTCTTATAATAGAATCATACTTCTTTACCCTCCTACCTCTTATAATAGAATCATACTTCTTTACCCTCCTACCTCTTATAATATAATCATACTTTACCCTCCTACCTCTTATAATAGAATCATACTACTTTACCCTCCTACCTCTTATAATAGAATCATACTTCTTTACCCTCCTACCTCTTATAATAGAATCATACTTCTTTACCCTCCTACCTCTTATAATAGAATCATACTTCTTTACCCTCCTACCTCTTATAATAGAATCATATTTCTTTACCCTCCTACCTCTTATAATAGAATCATACTTCTTTACCCTCCTACCTCTTATAATATAATCATACTTCTTTACCCTCCTACCTCTTATAATAGAATCATACTTCTTTACCCCTCCTACCTCTTATAATAGAATCATACTTCTTTACCCTCCTACCTCTTATAATATAATCATACTTCTTTACCCTCCTACCTCTTATAATATAATCATACTTCTTTACCCTCCTACCTCTTATAATAGAATCATACTTTACCCTCCTACCTCTTATAATAGAATCATACTTTACCCCTCCTACCTCTTATAATAGAATCATACTTCTTTACCCTCCTACCTCTTATAATAGAATCATACTTCTTTACCCTCCTACCTCTTATAATAGAATCATACTACTTTACCCTCCTACCTCTTATAATAGAATCATACTTCTTTACCCTCCTACCTCTTATAATATAATCATACTTCTTTAACCTCCTACCTCTTATAATAGAATCATACTACTTTACCCCTCCTACCTCTTATAATAGAATCATACTTCTTTACCCTCCTACCTCTTATAATAGAATCATACTACTTTACCCCTCCTACCTCTTATAATAGAATCATACTTTACCCTCCTACCTCTTATAATAGAATCATACTTCTGTACCCTCCTACCTCTTATAATATAATCATACTTCTTTACCCTCCGACCTCTTATAATAGAATCATACTTTACCCTCCTACCTCTTATAATAGAATCATACTTCTTTACCCTCCTACCTCTTATAATAGAATCATACTTTACCCTCCTACCTCTTATAATATAATCATACTTCTTTACCCTCCGACCTCTTATAATAGAATCATACTTTACCCTCCTACCTCTTATAATAGAATCATACTTCTTTACCCTCCTACCTCTTATAATAGAATCATACTTCTTTACCCTCATACCTCTTATAATAGAATCATACTACTTTACCCCTCCTACCTCTTATAATAGAATCATACTTTACCCTCCTACCTCTTATAATAGAATCATACTTTACCCTCCTACCTCTTATAATATAATCATACTTCTTTACCCTCCGACCTCTTATAATATAATCACACTTTACCCTCCTACCTCTTATAATAGAATCATACTTCTTTACCCTCCTACCTCTTATAATAGAATCATACTTCTTTCCCCTCCTACCTCTTATAATAGAATCATACTTCTTTACCCTCCTACCTCTTATAATAGAATCATACTTCTTTACCCTCCTACCTCTTATAATAGAATCATACTTTACCCTCCTACCTCTTATAATATAATCATACTTCTTTACCCCTCCTACCTCTTATAATAGAATCATACTTTACCCTCCTACCTCTTATAATAGAATCATACTTCTTTACCCTCCTACCTCTTATAATAGAATCATACTTCTTTACCCCTCCTACCTCTTATAATAGAATCATACTTCTTTACCCTCCTACCTCTTATAATAGAATCATACTTCTTTACCCTCCTACCTCTTATAATAGAATCATACTTCTTTACCCTCCTACCTCTTATAATAGAATCATACTTCTTTACCCTCCTACCTCTTATAATAGAATCATACTTCTTTACCCCTCCTACCTCTTATAATAGAATCATACTTCTTTACCCTCCTACCTCTTATAATAGAATCATACTTCTTTACCCTCCTACCTCTTATAATAGAATCAGACTTCTTTACCCTCCTACCTCTTATAATAGAATCATACTTCTTTACCCCTCCTACCTCTTATAATAGAATCATACTTCTTTACCCTCCTACCTCTTATAATAGAATCAGACTTCTTTACCCTCCTACCTCTTATAATAGAATCATACTTCTTTACCCTCCTACCTCTTATAATAGAATCAGACTTCTTTACCCTCCTACCTCTTATAATAGAATCATACTTCTTTACCCTCCTACCTCTTATAATAGAATCAGACTTCTTTACCCTCCTACCTCTTATAATATAATCATACTTCTTTACCCTCCTACCTCTTATAATAGAATCATACTTCTTTACCCTCCTACCTCTTATAATAGAATCATACTTCTTTACCCCTCCTACCTCTTATAATAGAATCATACTTCTTTACCCTCCTACCTCTTATAATAGAATCATACTTCTTTACCCTCCTACCTCTTATAATAGAATCATACTTTACCCTCCTACCTCTTATAATAGAATCATACTTTACCCTCCTATCTCTTATAATAGAATCATACTTCTTTACCCTCCTACCTCTTATAATATAATCATACTTCTTTACCCTCCTACCTCTTATAATAGAATCATACTTCTTTACCCTCCTACCTCTTATAATAGAATCATACTTCTTTACCCTCCTACCTCTTATAATAGAATCAGACTTCTTTACCCTCCTACCTCTTATAATAGAATCATACTTCTTTACCCTCCTACCTCTTATAATAGAATCATACTTCTTTACCCCTCCTACCTCTTATAATAGAATCATACTTCTTTACCCCTCCTACCTCTTATTATAGGATCATACTTCTTTACCCTCCTACCTCTTATAATAGAATCATACTTCTTTACCCTCCTACCTCTTATAATAGAATCATACTTTACCCTCCTACCTCTTATAATAGAATCATACTTTACCCTCCTACCTCTTATAATAGAATCATACTTCTTTACCCTCCTACCTCTTATAATAGAATCAGACTTCTTTACCCTCCTACCTCTTATAATAGAATCATACTTCTTTACCCTCCTACCTCTTATAATGGAATCATACTTCTTTACCCTCCTACCTCTTATAATAGAATCATACTTCTTTACCCTCCTACCTCTTATAATAGAATCATACTTCTTTACCCTCCTACCTCTTATAATAGAATCATACTTCTTTACCCTCCTACCTCTTATAATAGAATCATACTTCTTTACCCTCCTACCTCTTATAATAGAATCAGACTTCTTTACCCTCCTACCTCTTATAATAGAATCATACTTTACCCCTCCTACCTCTTATAATATAATCATACTTCTTTACCCCTCCTACCTCTTATAATAGAATCATACTTCTTTACCCTCCTACCTCTTATAATAGAATCATACTTCTTTACCCTCCTACCTCTTATAATAGAATCATACTTCTTTACCCTCCTACCTCTTATAATAGAATCATACTTCTTTACCCCTCCTACCTCTTATAATAGAATCATACTTCTTTACCCTCTTACCTCTTATAATAGAATCATACTTTACCCTCCTACCTCTTATAATAGAATCATACTTTACCCTCCTACCGCTTATAATAGAATCATACTTCTTTACCCTCCTACCTCTTATTATAGGATCATACTTCTTTACCCTCCTACCTCTTATAATAGAATCATACTTCTTTACCCTCCTACCTCTTATAACAGAATCATACTTCTTTACCCTCCTACCTCTTATAATAGAATCATACTACTTTACCCTCCTACCTCTTATAATAGAATCATACTTCTTTACCCTCCTACCTCTTATAATAGAATCAGACTTCTTTACCCTCCTACCTCTTATAATAGAATCATACTTTACCCTCCTACCTCTTATAATAGAATCATACTTCTTTACCCTCCTACCTCTTATAATAGAATCATACTTTACCCTCCTACCTCTTATAATAGAATCATACTTCTTTACCCTCCTACCTCTTATTATAGGATCATACTTCTTTACCCTCCTACCTCTTATAATAGAATCATACTTCTTTACCCTCCTACCTCTTATAACAGAATCATACTTCTTTACCCTCCTACCTCTTATAATAGAATCATACTTTACCCTCCTACCTCTTATAATAGAATCATACTTCTTTACCCTCCTACCTCTTATAATAGAATCATACTTCTTTACCCCTCCTACCTCTTATAATATAATCATACTTCTTTACCCTCCTACCTCTTATAATAGAATCATACTTTACCCTCCTACCTCTTATAATAGAATCATACTTCTTTACCCTCCTACCTCTTATAATAGAATCATACTTCTTTACCCTCCTACCTCTTATAATAGAATCATACTTCTTTACCCTCCTACCTCTTATAATAGAATCATACTTCTTTACCCTCCTACCTCTTATAATATAATCATACTTCTTTACCCTCCTACCTCTTATAATATAATCATACTTCTTTACCCTCCTACCTCTTATAATAGAATCATACTTCTTTACCCTCCTACCTCTTATAATGGAATCATACTTTACCCTCCTACCTCTTATAATAGAATCATACTTCTTTACCCTCCTACCTCTTATAATAGAATCATACTTTACCCTCCTACCTCTTATAATAGAATCATACTTCTTTACCCTCCTACCTCTTATAATAGAATCATACTTCTTTACCCTCCTACCTCTTATAATATAATCATACTTCTTTACCCTCCTACCTCTTATAATAGAATCATACTTTACCCTCCTACCTCTTATAATAGAATCATACTTCTTTACCCTCCTACCTCTTATAATAGAATCATACTTCTTTACCCTCCTACCTCTTATAATAGAATCATACTTCTTTACCCTCCTACCTCTTATAATATAATCATACTTCTTTACCCTCCTACCTCTTATAATAGAATCATACTTCTTTACCCTCCTACCTCTTATAATGGAATCATACTTTACCCTCCTACCTCTTATAATAGAATCATACTTCCCCTCTTCATAATACAGAATATAGTCCCTCTCTCCCTCCCCTCTCCCTTCCCGGAAGGTGAACCACCACACTGATAAACAACCTTCTTCTTTGTGATTTCCAGTTAACTGGACTAAAGTTCGAAGAACGTTCCAAGAATGTTATTTAAAAAAAAACCATAAATTCCGTTCTCAGCATCAACAAAACTCTCTCTGTCCTTTACCTTGTTAGGTGTGTTCAGGTGTGTTAGCTGCTGTCTCTAATTGGGCCACACCTGGTCTTAATGAGTGATTGTTTCCTTTGAAATAGAGTCTGATTGATTACAAACTAACAGTGTTGTATGAGTGAAACACGATTAACATGGCATGGGAGCTCAGTGGACTGTTTCTATGGGTAGAGAACAGATTAACATGGCATGGGAGCTCAGTGGACTGTTTCTATGGGTAGAGAACAGATTAACATGGCATGGGAGCTCAGTGGACTGTTTCTATGGGTAGAGAACAGATTAACATGACATGGGAGCTCAGTGGACTGTTTCTATGGGTAGAGAACAGATTAACATGGCTAGGGAGCTCAGTGGACTGTTTCTATGGGTAGAGAACAGATTAACATGACAATGGGAGCTCAGTGGACTGTTTCTATGGGTAGAGAACAGATTAACATGACAATGGGAGCTCAGTGGACTGTTTCTATGGGTAGAGAACAGATTAACATGGCATGGGAGCTCAGTGGACTGTTTCTATGGGTAGAGAACAGATTAACATGACATGGGAGCTCAGTGGACTGTTTCTATGGGTAGAGAACAGATTAACATGACAATGGGAGCTCAGTGGACTGTTTCTATGGGTAGAGAACAGATTAACATGGCATGGGAGCTCAGTGGACTGTTTCTATGGGTAGAGAACAGATTAACATGACATGGGAGCTCAGTGGACTGTTTCTATGGGTAGAGAACAGATTAACATGACAATGGGAGCTCAGTGGACTGTTTCTAAGGGTAGAGAACAGAAGATCATAGGTTTGAATCTCACTGACGCCGTGCCACAATTTGTTTTTGAATGAGTTTGCAGGATTAATGCCTAAGCAGATATATTTCCATGTGTCCTCTTTGAGTTCAAAACAATTGAAACGTGTTCTCAGAACGTTATTGAATTACCTTAAAATAACCCTGGATTTCCCTTCTGGAAAGGCCCCTAAAAAGTATCACCGACTCATGTCACCCAAGTCGTAGACTGCTACCACACGGCAAGCGGTACCGGAGCGTCTAGGACCAAAAGGCTCCTCAACAGCTTCTACCCCCCAAGCCATCAGACTGCTGAGCAATTCATTAAACGGCCACCCAGACTATTTACATTGTCACGTGAGTATAACAGAATTGATTTGGCAGGCAAAAACCCGAGCACAATCCATCCATCCCCTCCCAGTTAGGGGGAGTGATGAGCTCTACAGCAGAGTCTCACAACTCAATTGCTGGTTGAAAACTGTTTTCTGCCCCTCCCAAAAGATATAATTTGTAGATAATTGGCCCTCTTTCTGGGAATCACCCACAAACAGGACCAAGCCTGACCTGCTGAGGAGTGACGGACTCCATCCTAGCTGGAGGGGTGCTCTCATCTTATCTACCAACATAGACAGGGCTCTAACTCCTCTAGCTATACAATGAAATAGGGTGTAGGCCAAGCAGCAGGCTGTTAGCCAGCCTGCCAGCATAGTGGAGTCTGCCACTAGCACAGTCAGTGAAGTCAGCTCAGCTATCACCATTGAGACCGTGTCTGTGCCTCGACCTAGGTTGGCCAAAACTAAACATGATGTTAACCACCTAACTGAGGAACTCAATTTAACCTTGCGCAATACCCTAGATGCAGTTGCACCCCTAAAAACTAAAAGCATTTCCCATAAGAAACTAGCTCCCTGGTATACAGAAAATACCCGAGCTCTGAAAACAAGCTTCCAGAAAATTGGAACGGAAATGGCGACCCACCAAACTGGAAGTCTTCCGACTAGCTTGGAAAGACAGTACCGTGCAGTATCGAAGAGCCCTTACTGCTGCTCGATCATCCTATTTTTCCAACTTAATTGAGGAAAATAAGAACAATCCGAAATTCCTTTTTGATACTGTCGCAAAGCTAACTAAAAAGCAGCATTCCCCAAGAGAGGATGGCTTTCACTTCAACAGAAATAAATTCATGGACTTCTTTGAGGAAAAGATCATGATTATTAGAGAGCAAATTACGGACTCCTCTTTAAATCTGCGTATTCCTTCAAAGCTCAGTTGTCCTGAGTCTGCACAACTCTGCCAGGACCTAGGATCAAGAGAGACACTCAAGTGTTTTAGTACTACATCTCTTGATACAATGATGAAAATAATCATGGCCTCTAAACCTTCAAGCTGCATACTGGACCCTATTCCAACTAAACTACTGAAAGAGCTGCTTCCTGTGCTTGGCCCTATGTTGAACATAATAATATATATATATAATATCAGTTTGTTAAATTACATTTTAATGGCATCGGACCGAGGCTCTGCATCTGTCCTCGTGCTCCTAGACCTTAGTGCTGCTTTTGATACCATCGATCACCACATTCTTTTGGAGAGATTGGAAACCCAAATTGGTCTACACGGACAAGTTCTGGCCTGGTTTAGATCTTATCTGTCGGAAAGATATCAGTTTGTCTCTGTGAATGGTTTGTCCTCTGACGAATCAACTGTAAATTTCGGTGTTCCTCAAGGTTCCGTTTTAGGACCACTATTGTTTTCACCATATATTTTACCTTTTGGGGATGTCATTCGAAAACATAATGTTAACTTTCACTGCTATGCGGATGACACACAGCTGTACATTTCAATGAAACATGGTGAAGCCCCAAAATTGCCCTCGCTAGAAGCATGTGTTTCAGACATAAGGAAGTGGATGGCTGCAAACTTTCTACTTTTAAATTCGGACAAAACAGAGATGCTTGTTCTAGGTCCCAAGAAACAAAGAGATCTTCTGTTGAATCTGACAATTCATCTTAATGGTTGTACAGTCGTCTCAAATAAAACTGTGAAGGACCTCGGCGTTACTCTGGACCCTGATCTCTCTTTTGAAGAACATATCAAGACCATTTCAAGGACAGCTTTTTTCCATCTACGTAACATTGCAAAAATCAGAAACTTTCTGTCCAAAAATGATGCAGAAAAATTAATCCATGCTTTTGTCACTTCTAGGTTAGACTACTGCAATGCTCTACTTTCCGGCTACCCGGATAAAGCACTAAATAAACTTCAGTTAGTGCTAAATACGGCTGCTAGAATCCTGACTAGAACCAAAAAATGTGATCATATTACTCCAGTGCTAGCCTCCCTACACTGGCTTCCTGTCAAAGCAAGGGCTGATTTCAAGGTTTTACTGCTAACCTACAAAGAATTACATGGGCTTGCTCCTTCCTATCTCTCTGATTTGGTCCTGCCGTACATACCTACATGTACGCTACGGTCACAAGACGCAGGCCTCCTAATTGTCCCTAGAATTTCTAAGCAAACAGCTGGAGGCAGGGCTTTCTCCTATAGAGCTCCATTTTTATGGAACGGTCTGCCTACCCATATCAGAGACGCAAACTCTGTCTCAACCTTTAAGTCTTTACTGAAGACTCATCTCTTCAGTGGGTCATATGATTGAGTGCAGTCTGGCCCAGGAGTGGGAAGGTGAACGGAAAGGCTCTGGAGCAACGAACCGCCCTTGCTGTCTCTGCCTGGCCGGTTCCCCTCTTTCCACTGGGATTCTCTGCCTCTAACCCTATTACAGGGGCTGAGTCACTGGCTTACTGGGGCTCTCTCATAGCGTCCCTGGGAGGGGTGCGTCACCTGAGTGGGTTGAGTCACTGATGTGATCATCTTGTCTGAGTTGGCGCAACCCCCCTTGGGTTGTGCTGTGGCGGAGATCTTTGTGGGCAATACTCAGCCTTGTCTCAGGATGGTAAGTTGGTGGTTGAAGATATCCCTCTAGTGGTGTGGGAGCTGTGCTTTGGCAAAGTGGGTGGGGTTATATCCTTCCTGTTTGGCCCTGTCCGGGGTTGTCCTCGGATGGGGCCACAGTGTCTCCTGACCCCTCCTGTCTCAGCCTCCAGTATTTATGCTGCAGTAGTTAATGTGTCAGGGGGCTAGGGTCAGTTTGTTATATCTGGATTACTTCTCCTGTCCTATTCGGTGTCCTGTGTGAATCTAAGTGTGCGTTCTCTAATTCTCTCTTTCTTTCTCTCTCTCGGAGGACCTGAGCCCTAGGACCATAGCTCAGGACTACCTGACATGATGACTCCTTGCTGTCCCCAGTCCACCTGGCCGTGCTGCTGCTCCAGTTTCAACTGTTCTGCCTTATTATTATTCGACCATGCTGGTCATTTATGAACATTTGAACATCTTGGCCATGTTCTGTTATAATCTCCACCCGGCACAGCCAGAAGAGGACTGGCCACCCCACATAGCCTGGTTCCTCTCTAGGTTTCTTCCTAGGTTTTGGCCTTTCTGAGTAGTTTTTCCTAGCCACCTGCATTGCTTGCTGTTTGGGGTTTTAGGCTGGGTTTCTGTACAGCACATTGAGAAATCAGCTGATGTACGAATGGCTATATAAATAAATTTGATTTGATTTGATTTGTACCGGTACCCCCTGTATATAGCCTCCACATTGACTCTGTACCAGTATCCCCTGTATATAGCCTCCACATTGACTCTGTACCGGTACCCCCTGTATATAGCCTCCACATTGACTCTGTACCAGTACCTCCTGTATATAGCCTCCACATTGACTCTGTACCAGTACCACCTGTATATAGCCTCCACATTGACTCTGTACTGGTACCCCCTGTATATAGCCTCCACATTGACTCTGTACCAGTACCACCTGTATATAGCCTCCACATTGACTCTGTACCAGCACCACCTGTATATAGCCTCCACATTGACTCTGTACCGGTACCCCCTGTATATAGCCTCCACATTGACTCTGTACTATACTCTGTATATGTATAGAGCCTCGCTATTGTTAATTTACTGCTGATCTTTAATTATTTGTTGGTTAAAGTTTGAGGTTTGTAAGTGAGCATTTCACATTAAGGTCTACACCTGTTCTATTTGGATCATGTGACAAGTACAATTTAATCATCAATTTATCTCAGCCAATCATCAGCAATTTGTGTTAAAGTGCTGTGCTTGTTGAATTTCCTTCCCTATAGGCATGCTGAAAGTCTGTTGTCAGTTTGTTTACTGTTAAATAACATTGTTTCAGTACAAAACACAACTTTTTTTCCCAGAAGTTTACTCTGGGTTTGTAACAGACTGATTGGTCAGCTATTTGACCAGTAAAAGGAGCTTTACTATTCTTAGGTAGCATCATGTCTTTAGCTTTCCTTCATGCCTGAGGGTACATGCTTTCCAGTCGGCTTAAATTGAAGATAAGGCAAACAGGAGTGGTAATATTGTCCACTATTATCCTCAGTAATCTTCCATCCAGGTGGTCAGACCCCGGTGGTTTTTCATTGTCGATAGACAACAATAATTGTTTAAAACCTCTCACACAATGACTTTACAAAAAACTCAAATTACTACACTTGTCTTTCATAATATATACTTGGATGTGTCGTGTCAGCGTTTGTTTCTGGCATTTCATCCCCTATGTTTCCTTTTCTTTCCAACGAAAAAAAAATAAAGTCATTAAAGTAGTTGTCAATATCTGTGGGTTTTGTGATGAATGAGCTTTTCTGATTAAATTAATGACGGAGCTGAGTTTGCCTTTTTTCCCCCCCAAAAAATACATTGAAGGTGCTGCAACGTGTTTATTTTCACTATCGTTCTTTATATCATTTATCTTTGTAGTTTCTTCCTCTTTTTCATTCAGTTTAGTCACATGACTTGATTCAGTTTAGTCACATGACTTGATTCAGTTTAGTCACATGACTTGATTCAGTTTAGTCACATGACTTGATTCAGTTTAGTCACATGACTTGATTGAGTTTAGTCACATGACTTGATTCAGTTTAGTCACATGACTTGATTCAGTTTAGTCACATGACTTTGATTCAGTTTAGTCACATGACTTGATTCAGTTTAGTCACATGACTTTGATTCAGTTTAGTCACACGACTTGATTCAGTTTAGTCACACGACTTTGATTCAGTTTAGTCACATGACTTGATTCAGTTTAGTCACACGACTTTGATTCAGTTTAGTCACATGACTTGATTCAGTTTAGTCACATGACTTGATTCAGTTTAGTCACACGACTTTGATTCAGTTTAGTCACATGACTTGATTCAGTTTAGTCACATGACTTGATTCAGTTTAGTCACATGACTTGATTCAGTTTAGTCACACGACTTGATTCAGTTTAGTCACACGACTTGATTCAGTTTAGTCACACGACTTGATTTAGTTTAGTCACATGACTTGATTCAGTTTAGTCACATGACTTGATTCAGTTTAGTCACACGACTTGATTCAGTTTAGTCACATGACTTGATTCAGTTTAGTCACACGACTTTGATTCAGTTTAGTCACACGACTTGATTCAGTTTAGTCACACAACTTGATTCAGTTTAGTCACATGACTAGATTCAGTTTAGTCACATGACTTTGATTCAGTTTAGTCACATGACTTGATTCAGTTTAGTCACACGACTTTGATTCAGTTTAGTCACACGACTTTGATTCAGTTTAGTCACATGACTTGATTCAGTTTAGTCACATGACTTGATTCAGTTTAGTCACATGACTTACCAACTTTACGTTTTCCAATCGGTTGTTTGCACTTATTTGCCACATCTCAATCATAGCATTTTGTTTTTTGTTGTAATTCCACATCAATCAACAGGGGGATTTAATCGTTTTTACAGTCATTTTCTTAATGGGTGTTTATTAGTAACTGGGATTAAGCAATTTCATAAATGTGTCAAGGGCAGCGTCTGGTTGCTCGTTATTACACACCATTAGACACCGACAGATATTCTTCACACCAACAACATGGGCTCTCGGGTGGCGCAGCCGACATGGGCTCTCGGTTGGCGCAGCCGACATGGGCTCTCGGGTGGTGCAGTGGACTAAGGCACTGCACTAGAGGATCACTACAGACACCTCACACCAACAACATGGGCTCTCGGGTGTTGCAGTGGACTAAGGCACTGCACTAGAGGATCACTACAGACACCTCACACCAACAACATGGGCTCTCGGGTGGTGCAGTGGACTAAGGCACTGCACTAGAGGATCACTACAGACACCTCACACCAACAACATGGGCTCTCGGGTGGTGCAGTGGACTAATACATCTCAGTACTAGAGGAGTCACTACAGACACCTCACACCAACACATGGGCTCTCGGGTGGTGCAGTGGACATCTCAGTACTACAGGATCACTACAGACAGGCTGTATCACAGTGGTCTAAGACATCTCAGTAATAGAGGCGTCACTACAGACCCTGGTTCAGTGGTCTAAGACATCTCAGTACTAGAGGATCACTACAGACCCTGGTTCCAGTCTAGGCTGTATCACAGTGGTCTAAGACATCTCAGTCCTAGAGGATCACTACAGACCCTGGTTCCATTCTAGGCTGTATCACAGTGGTCTAAGACATCTCAGTCCTAGAGGATCACTACAGACCCTGGTTCAGTGGTCTAAGACATCTCAGTAATAGAGGCGTCACTACAGACCCTGGTTCAGTGGTCTAAGACATCTCAGTTCTAGAGGATCACTACAGACCCTGGTTCAGTGGTCTAAGACATCTCAGTACTAGAGGATCACTACAGACCCTGGTTCCATTCTAGGCTGTATCCCAGTGGTCTAAGACATCTCAGTACTAGAGGGTCACTACAGACCCTGGTTCAGTGGTCTAAGACATCTCAGTACTAGAGGGTCACTACAGAGCCTGGTTCAGTGGTCTAAGACATCTCAGTAATAGAGGCGTCACTACAGACCCTGGTTCAGTGGTCTAAGACATCTCAGTACTAGAGGGGTCACTACAGACCCTGGTTCAGTGGTCTAAGACATATCAGTACTAGAGGGTCACTACAGACACTGGTTCCGTTCCAGACTGTATCACAGTGGTTTAAGACATCTCAGTACTAGAGGGTCACTACAGACCCTGGTTCCGTTCCAGACTGTATCACAGTGGTCTAAGACATCTCAGCACTAGAGGATCACTACAGACCCTGGTTCAGTGGTATAAGACATCTCAGTACTAGAGGGGTCACTACAGACCCTGGTTCAGTGGTCTAAGGCATCTCAGTACTAGATGGTCACTACAGACCCTGGTTCAGTGGTATAAGACATCTCAGTACTAGAGGGTCACTACAGACCCTGGTTCAGTAGTCTAAGACATCTCAGTACTAGAGGATCACTACAGACAGGATGTATCACAGTGGTCTAAGACGTCTCAGTGCTAGAGGGTCACTACAGACCCTGGTTCAGTGGTCTAAGACGTCTCAGTACTAGAGGGTTACTACAGACCCTGGTTCAGCGGTCTAAGATATCTCAGTACTAGAGGGTCACTACAGACCCTGGTTCCAATCCAGGCTGTATCACAACCGGCCGTGATTGGGAGTCCCATAGGGTTGCGCACAATTGCCCCAGCATCGTCTGGGTTTGGCCAGGGTAGTCCATCATTGTAAATAAGAATTTGTTCTTAAAACTGACTTGCCTAGATAAACTAAGGTTACATTTATTTACAAAATAAACATAGGAATCACTACAAAGCTTATTTTATGACCTCTTATACACAATATTTGGCCTTTGGAACATCCCATGGATGTGGATACTGCTTTTAAACAAATGTATGTTAGCATTAGTAAAGACATGATCGTTGAGGATTTCATTCCTGCACTGTTTGCAATTACCCGGGTTGGTTGAATGATAACCTGAACCAGGTTGCACTAGTTACAGTTTGAATCTTTCTCTTGAGTGGGCAGCAGAAAATACACCTCTCTGTTGATATCACATACATTATCAAGCATTTCACACGTTATCCAGATAGTGACTGTTAGCACTTGGTGGTCTATAGCAGCTTCCCACCAGAATGGGTTTTAGGTGAGGCAGATGATTACTTCAACAATATTTAACATGAGATCCTCTCTAATCGCTGTTCAAAACTAATACAGTCTCCTCCATAAGGCTGATCAGTGTGGTCTCCTGTTTAATACAGTCTCCTCCATAAGGCTGATCAGTGTGGTCTCCTGTTTAATACAGTCTCCTCTATAAGGCTGATCAGTGTGGTCTCCTGTTTAATACAGTCTCCTCCATAAGGCTGATCAGTGTCGTCTCCTGTTCAATAGAGTGGTCATAGAGTGGTTGTAGTGGTCATAGAGTGGTCATAGAGTTGTCATAGAGAAGTCATAGAGTGGTCATAGAGTGGTCATATAGTGGTTGTAGTGGTCATAGAGTATTCATAGAGTGGTCATAGAGTGGTCATAGAGTGATCATAGAG